>NC_142676.1:8165000-8338750 GCF_964200805.1 Pocillopora damicornis
GAGAGCAAACACGTGTTGTCCTTGCTTCACGAGTAACTCAACAATATGTTGGCCTGCTGTGTTAGAAGTTCGCCAAAACCACAACATCATGGGTAGAAATTGGAATTTGGCGCTCAACCGACATTAAAGGTTGCATATTTACGATCACAGAGGCACGAACAATGTAGGTTTCAAACTGAAAAATTAATTTTTAGTGTAAAAAAACTGTTAAAATAGACAAAAAAAAACGTATGTGCCTTGTTCTCAAAAAGGATCAAACTAAATGTGCTAACCAAAAAAGTTCCTCGAACACGAGCTTGCAAAAATACGAGCACAGCAATTTATGCCATTTTTGATGATCGGCACTGTTAAAAATGGGCCTATGAGCGCGGAAGCGATTTTCGCTCTGGAATGGAAAAAAATTGCAGTAATTCGAAAAAAAAAATCATTTCGATTACTTTGAGACAGATTCCTTGAAAGAAATTGATTTTTTAAGCGAAATGCCCAGAACCACTTTTTCGAGAGACTGCATCTCAACTACGATTTAGAGACTAATTTTCCCCTTACTAACCCCCTTCTCAGTAATCAGTAATAAATAAACTAACCTTGCGAAGACACAAGTACAGACATCATGCGGCACAAAACTATCAAAATACAGATAAAGATCGAATTCTTCATGGCGCTTAACCCCTTAGAGACCGACTTCCCAAAAAACATAGATTGATGGCAAAATTCTATCTTATTATTATTATTTTTGTTATTATTTTAATTTCCTGACTACCTTTTTAACTGATGGAATCTGAGTAATTCTGGTAGTTAAGGAGGTCACCATCCCTGGTAACCAATGACAGAACGTTATTCTGCACCACTTAACCGAAGTGGGCGAATTACTTTTAAGTATTTGTGACACACTCCATACTCCAAGAGTAACGCGACCTTAACAGGTGTTTACATATGTTAGACAATCACGGATTAGACTTGGAAATAACACACACAATATTCTCTCTCTCAGGATTTCACGCGTCGTGGTTCCTTATTGTATTTCTCCTGCTCTCCGTAACAAAAAAGAAATTGAATATCGGAAGCAATTAGGCTATTGTTAGCCAAGTAGTAATTTTACAAGTTCATTTTGAGCGTGAGACCGTCTCAGTGCTGTACACCAAAACCGATACACAACTTAAAAAGTGAAAATTAAAATGTCATGGCTTGTCAGTAATTCTGCAGACGCATATTTTTAAAGCAAACTTTGCAGAGCTTTTTGGTTGTTGGTCAAGTCCTGAGTCACGCCTCTAGATCAACAAGCCTTTTTCGTCAATCAAGAACGTAGTGCAGTTTCGTAATCTTTTCTTCAATTCACATACCTGATAAAACTTGATGACCAAATAAGCAAAAGCCCTCGATAAAATGAGTACATCTTGAGGCACTACATTTGCGCTGCACGCATCTAACCATGTAAACTGTAATTGTCCAAAAATGTCCTGCTCTTTCTACGCGCTGCGATCAGTTCCATAAACACCACTTACATATCAAGTTTTTCTGTTTTATTTTATTGAACTGCTATGTCTTCTTGACGCTCTAATGTTTACTTCATATTCAAACATGACGGGAATGCGTTTCGCTAAGTACTGAGTAGTCATGGTGCGAGTTATTTCGTGCAAAATCAAAGTTATAAAAATGCATACGGCATGGCAAAATTTTGATCTTTCCTATGTTCACATTCCCTGCAGAGATTGTTGAAAAATAAAATGGTTAAAATTTGAAATTACTGGCGAATGGCGCTGCGGTTAGGCAAGTTGTAGTGGTATGAGGAATTTGGTGCGAGATCAGGGTTACATATTTGTATACAGTATGGCGAGATGTTGATGCTAGTAGTTTTTTTTAGGTATCTTACAAGGAAGAACTTATTACCCGACCGAAAAAAGATATATACATGTGTAGGAAACAATGAGACGTGTGAACTCATCGAATCTTCTTATTTTACAGACTTCGACCCGGAATAATTACCGGAGGGGATATGATTTGAATTTTAGCCAGAATCAGAGAATCTATCATGCATTCCATTTCCAAACACGAGGAGGCGCTGCCTCAAATGAGCGAGATCCAAATACATTTCTGTTTCGGCCATGATTGCAAGCTGCAATTTGTTCTTCTAAAACGGGTTGGGAGTTGTAAAATATCCCATGTCCGATTGTTTCTTCTTCACTAGACTCGATAAAGCCAGAGAGTACTTGCAGGATGCTTACCAGCCCTTTCCTGTTTGGTACAAATGGAAAAAAATACATACTCAAACTTTTATGTTCAGAACCATTAGCGTTGTGCGAATCGAGATCAGAACAAATTCCCAACGGAGTGTACTTCAAGTATCAAAGAAACCGCTGTTTATTCTTCCAACGAGGAGATGAAATGCTCAGCGGTAGAAATTTGGTCCGGCTCGAAGAAAAGAAAAAGTTACGTGTAAAAAGTGAACTGTTGAGAACCACTCACCCACGAAAACCACGGTGTCTTCAATTCTCAGCCATGGGTACGGATTCACTTTGGATAAAGTCTTGGCCACACCAATTAAAGTAAAGGTAGCGATAACTGGATCGTAGCTTCACACAAAGTAGTGGGATTGAAAACTTACGCTGGCTTCCCCGAAGAATTACTGAAGTAATTGTACCTAACTTGTTTATCGAATGAACAAGGTAACGTGAGCTCACCACTTATAGAGGAAATCGTCTTTTACATTAAAATGAACGAAAGTGTATATGAAACTATCCGTCGACTTACTGGATGAAAAAGTTTTTTTCCCTTTTTGCGTGATTCTAAATATGGAATATTTCTGTGACGATAATAATCGTCAGGTAATAAACATATTCCTCCTATGAAAGTGCTACCAGATTATTTTGAATAATGGTGGGATAAATGTTTCCACTCGATAAATCTGAGTTTTTATGAACAGAGATTTTTTTCTTTTTCATTCTAAACGCGGCATTTTTCTGTTTCAAAGTAAGAAAGTTAAAAGTGGTTGAACTCATTTTCAAAGTTCAAGTCATTTAAGTGGAATTTTGAATCCCTCGTAACCTTAAGATCTATTTTAACCTATTTTGTGTTTAATTTAGCCTCTTTTTTTTTCATTTTTATCGGATAGATAGATAGATGGTTTATTTAAATCACATCGCAGCCCGAAGGCTGAATTAAGTAACTTTTACAACTTTTAAAAGGACAAACATAATCTATGATAAATCTTTGTTAAATATAATGGTAAAAATGTTTAAATTTGTAAAATTTTTTCATCCTTGAACTAAAATTTAAGAAATAATCTATGTATTATGAGAAGATGCGTTGAATAGCCGGGACATTGTGAGTATGAAAGTGTTATTTGCCCTATTGGTGTGAACGCGCGGTAAAACAAAGGGACGATTGTATCGAAAATTATAAACATACATTATTTTTCTGTGGCAGTAATCCATGTAGCTTATGGTTGGGGTCGGCTACTATGGCGTCAAACAGTTTAGTGCATAGCTAACTATGGTGTTCGGTTATTGGCGTTATTCCCAAAACTTTGCAGGCTTTGTTGTAGCTCATGCTGGGCAAAATTATCGATAGTGCCCTTTTCTCGTTATGTATGTGCTCGTTCTTAAGGTACTGCGGAAGCGCGTTGTGAAAAACCGGAAGTCCGTAGTCTATCGTAGATCGAACACGCAAAAGATGGAAAAGAACTAGGTCTGAAGGAGGTAGTCGGGCCCGTTTTAGCTGTACAATAAAGTATAGTTTTTTTGTTGGTTTTCTTTACTAACTCGTTGATGTGGGCGTTCCAAGTTAAGTTGTCGCTTAGAGTTATACCTAGTAACTTGGCACTGTTTACCACTTCAATTTCCTTATCATCGATGGACACCGAATCGAAGGCCTCAGGGTTCCGGGAAAACGAGATTCTCAACTCTTTGCATTTATCTGGATTTAGCACTACCCTGTTCTTACGGGACCATTCGATTAATTCGTCGGTTATACCCTGGGCGTTAATGGTATTTCCCTTTTGAATTACCTCAGAGGCGGTTGTGTCGTCAACAAATATCCACATTAGTGGCGATTTGATATCTAAATCGTTGATCATCAAGATAATTAAAAAAAGGGGCCCAGTTTGGTACCCTGTGGTACCCCAGAGGGAACTGGACCCCACTCGGAAAAGCGGCCCTCGGCTAACTTAATGCGTTGAAATCTATCGGAAAGGAAATCTATGATCCAATTTACAACACTGCAGGGTATGTCTAGTTTACATAGCTTATTAATTAAAATTCTGTGATCTATAAAATCGAATGCATTACGATAGTCAAATAACATTGTTCTTACTGTCGCCCCATTTCCGTCCGTCCCAAGGGACCACGCATGGAGCATGCTTATAAGGGTCATGGTGGTTGATGACTTTGGGATCGCCCCGTACTGGTTTCCACGAATCACGTCCAGAACAGCTGGATGACTAGCCTTGATCACTTAGTGGTTAGGACATTGCGTTGTGGCCGCAGTAACCCAGGTTCGAATCCTCGTCTCGGTAATTCTTTGCATTCCTCCTTGTTGTTTTGCAACAGATTTGTTTTATTTTATTTATTTTTTGAATAACTGGCATTTTAAGACAATAGTTTACGTTCAAAGTAACAAGTAAGAGAAGCTCTCCAAGTGATGAGGATGAGGATCAGAGAGGCCCCCCCCAAAACAAAATAACTTGTGTTAAATGTTAACCATGGCTTCCCCTCAACCCAGTCAGCATTCTCTACTCAGAAATGAATCATGGTGAAACTAACCTTGCCACGCGAGATTAGTCTCTCTCTTGCCAGAATGTGCTGAATTCACTCTGCGCCAATACGTCTTTATTCAAATAATTATCACTGTGAAAGGGTTTACACACTTTATTATGAGGAGGAACAGCTCAAGTTTTATATGTTCCTCCTTCCGCGCGTGAATTGCTCTTCGCGTGCGCCTCGCACTTCTATCAGCTCGACTGAAGCGCATAAAATTACGCTTAATCTACAGGCTAATCAGGAGCTTATGAGCTTTTACGCCGTGATATTCGAAGGATATTACGAAGATTGGATATGGCTTCACTGCAGATTCCTTCTTCGTTTTCACAGCCTAAACTAACTATATACAAATAAGACGTCAAAGACTGGAATTAAAAAAAAGTTATATTTTAGACAGATCTTACCAAACAATACGATAAGTTTGAATCCATTGCTCTATTACCTTGTTTGAGTTTGTAAACTAATTTTCTACTAATCTATAACGGCTTTGTAGCTTAAATGTAAATCGTATGCCTTGTCAGTGCACCAAGATGTACCCCATGGCTCTGATTTGCTTGTTTCCGTTATCAGGCTTGTGTGTTGCTACATTTCCGCACGAATTATCTCCTCCTGTACCAAACCCGATTCTAGAATCGCAAGTGAAGCAGTCATTTTCCTGGTTAGCAATGACGCCGATTCTTGCTTCTGAGGGACCACCTTTAACATTGAACCCTTCCTTGTTGCAGTTTTGCTGCAAGGAGGCTTGCGAACCGACAACCTTCTTCCACGTGTCTCTACCCAGTGAAGTGGCGCGGTATTTCCCGTCAGCGATCAATGAATACAAAGATTCGGCTGTCTTGTTGATGAAGATGAACCTGAGTTGTTGGCCAATCTTCATACCGAGGCAGATCTTGGAGAAGGGTGTTTTCCAGTAAGTTGGTAGCTTTGTTTCTTGTAAGTCGAAGCCATTCTTGCCAGCAGCATCTTGATAGGTCTCTTTGTCGTTCCAGAAATGGGAATGGTAACGGAAGGTACGCTGAAATTGATATCAAAGGATTTTTTCAATTTAATGTCCCTTATAGCCTGTTTTAGGCTCAGGGTCATTTTAAAAATACGCGTGAGCGACTCTTGGTGGCTCGTCTAGTAAAGACAACTTTTGGCGGAGAACCGCAGCCAATTTTTGCCCCCATCCTTTTCAGCTTGCCTATGCTGACCTTTATCCTCAATAAATTTGCAGATTAATTTCTACCTCATTGAAAACAAAATACTTCTGTTTTAGGTTCAAGGTAAAAAAATACGCTTGAGCGATGACTAAGGAAACAGTAGCCATATTTCGCCCATCTACTTTTGCTCTGTATATCCAATGAATTTCTCAGCAACTGATTTTTTACCGTACTGCCATTAATCTTCATGATCGGTGTCCATCCCCCATTTCCGCATCCAAAGTCTCCCATATGACAGAAAACAGAAACTGGCTTCGAGTCTAAGTGCAGGGTAACCTCGCCACTCTTTTTCGACCTACAAAATAAAGAATCTTCTTAAAAGGAGAGATTCGTTTGAAACTTGATGAATGCCATGGCTTTCATATATTTAGTAAATGACTCAAAGTACTTTTCGATTGAGCGATTTCTTTCAAGAGCGAAGCTAATGTGGATGTTTATCATCAAGGTTGCTACTTAGCGCAATATTATTTTCAAAATTACTATTATTATAAGTACTGCTATTTTCATATTCTCTAATAAAATTCCGCTCCAGCTTTGTTCTTGTTAGTGATTGATTGACTTACACATTCCGCTCGAAAATTTCCTTACACGTCGAAGCTGAAAAAAGGAAAAGGCATATCAACAGAATAAACCCTTTAACAAAAAAAGAGACGGGAGGGAGTTTTGAAATGCTCTCAAAGGGGAAATTTACATGTGGAATAGGAAATACACAACGTTCTTGGTCACTCGTGTTCTCGTAGCTTGCATAGTTAGCATTGTGTAATGCGCTAGACGAGAATAAAAGCAGCGGAGCCGCGAATTTAAGAAGCATCCCAAACCCCTCGCGGCCTCGCCGTTTTTAGTCAAGCCGCTCAACGCTTCAAATACACGCTATAAGACTGATATCTACGCAAGCAAGCTTTTTCACGTCTATCAAGAAGTTATTTTGTTTTTTAGTTTGAATTCTCAGTCGTTTCTAACAAGGCATTTATCGAGGTTTTTATAGATTTACTATATATCTATATCTCATTATACATAATTATTATAAACGAACTTCTCATTGCAGTAGTCTAAACAGAGAAAAAAGGCTTTAAAAATACAGCAAGAGAACTTTTACCCGAACGGCAGATATTTCCATCTCCATAGTATCCTTGTTTGCACGCACAGTTGTACGATCCCATAGTATTGTTGCACACAGCATCAGCACTGCAGTTCGTTTTTCCTGTAGCACACTCGTCGATATCTGAAAAGACTCTCCTTTAATTAAAACGCCATCACTACAATTAATTTTAAAACTAATTCTGATTTAAAAATAAAGTGTAAACAACAAATGGAGACCCACATTGGATCTGATGTCTTGAGAGTCTTGAAATTTTCCTGCGGCTCTCTTGGCCATGCAGGAGTATCATCAACCCATTTTGGAACTGATTATTGAGCGCGATTATAATATAACGGGACTGAACTTTTACAGGTACTCTCAGAAGTTGCGCACAACACTCTGGCGATTCCCCTCCTATTAAAATTCACCATTTTTGTAAAGTATACTACTTTTAAAAATACAAAGTAGTCCGCGGCTTTGCTTGATGATACCAACAAGAAACAACATATATTTATATTTATCAGTATCCAGTTAATTAAACATTAGACTCTGAAACCAGGCTCTGTTTTACCTAACTTTTACAGGCACCCTTAGAAGTTGTGTAAAAATCCGAGCTTACGGGTGGTTTGACAAGACAACGATTACCTTCCTTACACCTTGGACCTTTGAATCCAGTTGTGCACAAACAGCGATATCCTTTGTCAGTAAAACCGGTTTGACATGTAGCATTGTTACCGCAAGGGTTATCATCACAAGCGCTCTGCAGCCAAAAGAACAAATAGTAAAAATCTTAATATCATACGCTGAAATATTAATAAAATGAAAAACGAGCCGCATTTAAACCAACAACAATGATAACTCTACAGATAAAAATATTGGCCACGATATTAGAATTAAAGCAACAATTGCAACGGTTATCACCGTGAAACTAGTTTTTTTTCTTTCCCTTGAAATGAGTATTTGCTAATAATGCAACACCTACCTCAGCTGCATAATAAAAATGATTGTCTTCCTTCTTCAGGTCGTGTTCGTGTCTTCCGTGAGTCACATTGTTCAATTCACATTTGTACCCTCCATGTTCACTCACTCGTTTATCAAGATTAATGCTGACACAGTCAGGTTCCATATAACACATGTTCTCACAAAAATTCATTGTCAGAACTTCAACGATGCGAATGACGTGGTTTATAAGACGTCTGCCATCAAATGCTTTTTCAGGCGTAAACTCCAACTTTCGGCATTGGTCTATGTCACAGAAGTCTTTGAAATTTATAAAGATTTTGAAAAACGTAAAACACCGGTAAAAGAGATGGCCCTAAGGGACTTCAAGACGATAACAACAATAACAATAGTAATTATGATAATGGTTAGGTTTAGTAATGATGTTAAGCATTTATGAATATTTTCTGCGTCGGAATATATTTAGGCATCCTAAATTTTTCAATTCATCCATCCATTTGCTTTCCTTTATGTCTTCCATTTTTATTTCTAGATTAATGCCTTTCTAGAATAAGTTACAAACAATTATCCATACTGCCATCTACAGGATACTTGCAGATAGTAATTAATTTCCACAAAAATGCATATATTTGAGTGAGAAAAATTCCTCAAAAATAAAAAGAAGAAAATTTTCTCAGTAGAGACGAAGTTCGTAGGTTTTGATTAGTCAAGTGGACTGAAACGTTGAAGAAATCCATGAATGAACCAGATCAATGAACTTTTGCAAAGAGCCTGTCAGTGCAGAAGATCTTAAATGCAAAAATTCTTCTTCCCAATAAATTACATCTCAAAAGCTTCATATCTAGCGGGAATCGCAAAACTGTCGATATTCCCAGACACTGGGAGTTATTTGCTGCAAAAAAAGTTAACCACAACTGACGCGAAAATCTAACTTTACCAGCGCGATAAACACAAAAACTACTCCAGCCGACACAAATAAGTAGAGCGGCATAACAAAAGAAGACTTAGAAGACAACAGAATCTACGATCGCGAGTGTAAACGTTTTAAAACTTAACCCTAAGCAAAAAATGAATTAATGAATAAAGAGGTGATAGAGAGGTAGAAAATACTCCATTATATCAGCTTGGATGACGAGCTCGATGACTGAAGAGAAATTATTGAGAAAAAAAACAACAATAATAAAACAAAAAGGAGAAATGAAAACCATTCGCAATCAAATTCACATAAAGGCACTCACACAAACTTTCTGCCAAAGTATCTTTCCATCACTAATAATTTACTCGGTTAAGAGGTTTAAGGAAGTGTTAAGCTAGCTTTAAACAGTTTCCTATTGTGGAAATAAATAACCAAACCTCCTTTAAATATACAACATGCAAATGTTAAACGGTAACTGTGATCATGAAGGACTGATGGCCCTTCTCTATTGCCGCTCATAAATGAGTAATGGTGAGGCTAACCTTGTGATGAGACATAAGCAAGTATCATGAAGCACAAAAGTAACAGAACAAAGATATAAATCGACTTCTTCATCGCGCGGATCGCCAAGTTTCTGCGACCGACTTCCAGAATTGTGTCCAGATTAATACGAAATATCTTAAAACGATTTTTTTTGTTATGATGAAAGCTTTCTTTGAACCAATGGAACTTGGGTATTTCCTTATTGTGCTTGGTTTTAATTTGATATCTTTAGCCCTTGTTCCACCTCGAAAACAATTAATCGGATAAAAATAAATTAACTTTCACGAAGCCTCTCGATGAGTCACTTAATAATCAATCGTACGGACGTAAAAGTGGTGAAAGTCTAAAGATCGGTTTCCATATTCTTAGCAAGAAACTAGGCAGAAAATATAAATGCTTCTAATGCTTTACTTGGCTTTCATTGGAAGAAATAGGAGTGAGCAATTTTTCCCCTATCGGGCCAAAAAATCGTCTTCCTCCCTGAAATATATTGCTGAAAACTAGAGTACCTGGCGCATTTAACGACAAATCGTTAAGAATATTTCAGAAACTTGTATTATCATTATGCAGATCTACATCACACGTCAAACTGGTATGACGAAAAATACGATAATATGAGGCTAGCGTTGATCATGATCATCAAGTTAAGTTTATCCATCTAAATATTTTGCTTAATTTATTTTGTTTATTTTGAACAGTTTATCCGTCTGAATGTTTAAGTATTCTAAATTTTTCAATTCATCCATCTAAATTTTTCAATTCATCCATCTGTCGTTATTCGGGCTATTTAAAAACCACTTTAGGCACCTGCCTACCACTTTTATTTCTCGGTCGCAATTATCTGTGTTCCCACCTGCTAGAAACTTCTAGATCGCAATTAATTTCCACACAATTTGTAAGTATTTAAGTAAAAAATTAACATTCCAAAATTCTCCCAAATTAAAGAGAAGTAAATTTTCTCAGTTAAAACGCAAGTTCTTAGTTTTCATAAATTAAGTGGACTGAATCGTTGAAAAAATCAACGAACAAATAACCTTTGTAAAGAGTCTATACCGCAGGAGAGCTTCATTGTACAGCATTCCGTTATTCAGCCGATTAAATTACTACACAAAGCTACATATTTACCTTTGAGAAAAAGGTGAGCAAAAATCTGACCTAGAAGCACAATAATGCAGCAGACACAAACAAGAAGAGCGGCATTAAAAAAAATTGATAAATAGATAAATAAACTTATTTAGACGACAATACATACACACATCCCCCCCCCCCCAAAAAAAAAAATATATATATATATATGATGAACGAGGCGGATTGATAAGTAGAAAATATTTCAACTGATAAACTTGAATGACAAGCTCGATAACAAAGAACCAGTCTGAAAAAAAAAAAAAAAAAAGAAGAAAATATTTCGCTATTAGCTGCGAAAGAAATACACAAGAACTTGTTCGTGTAAATCATCTGCCCACTCATCATCTATTCACCCATGGTATATTGGTTAAACAGTTTTATAATAAAGCTCGGATATAACGCGCGCTGTCATTGTTTGAAAGAGCGTGCTCTATGAGAGTATAGAGCATAGAGCTGACTTAAAGCTGTCACGCCATCTGCCAATTCGTAATATGGCGGACCAATTCCCTAATTATTCACTCGGGTTTCGACCTAGAAAACGAAAGAGAAAACGAGCTGTTAGCGTCGATAGATTTAGAGGATATTATCAATAATAGTAGGACCTACCCGTTATGTGAAAGTGAGGTTTCCAACGAGGTTAGTTATGAAAACAGTGAGCGACGCGACAACATTAAGAAACAAAGATTTAAAAACATGTCAAGTGATTATTATATTTTAAAAATATAATAAATACAATATGAGTAAAAGGTGTGCGCTATTTGCTACAATTTTTCGCAAAAACGATTGAAATAAGTGAATGAATTTGCTGGCGCACACACGTTTACAACCAACAACAACATATTTTTCTCAAAAACGTACACTAAAACACAAATAAAAATAATTTTTAATAACTCATGCCAGTTTATGCCGTTTTCTTTTAATAGCTTGGTGTACTGAAAGAAGACTTTCCAAGAACCTCCACGAAATGAGCAAGAAAGAGTTTGACAAAAACCTCCGCTACTTTTACGCAGAAGCAAGAACAAGAGATGGTGCATTATATTCAAGATCGTCCCTCCTTGGATTGCGAAATGCGATCGAAAGATATCTCAACAACCCACCATTTAATAGAGGAATTTCAATCACCAAAGGGACCGAATTCCAATCATCAAACAAACTCCTGCAGAGTATGATAAAGTTAAACAAACGCGAGAACAATGAAAACACAAAACACAAACCTCCCATCCCAGCAGCAGACCTTCAAAAGTTGAAGTCGTCAAATACAATCCGGGGAGACAGTCCTTGGGGTCTTCTACAAAATGTCTGGCTTAACATCAGCTTGTACTGGTGTCGTCGAGGACGCGAAGGTCAACGACAATTGACGAAGCAAAGCTTCCAGTTCTTGTTTGACGATAATGGACGGGAATACGCTTCAATGACCCATGACGAGGCTACTAAGAACCATCCAGGAGGGATTGAAGACATCTCCAGTGTAGAAAAGGAGGCCAGGATGTATTCAGCATCGGAGGATCCACTTTTTGATGGCCTTAACTGCCTCAAGAACTATATCCAGAAGTTAAATCCTAACTGCGAAGCATTCTTTCAGTACCCAAAACGAGCCGTGAAACCTGAAGATGACGTTTGGTACAAAAAAAAAACCGCTGGGGGTCAACAAACTTGACGGAATGATGAAAGAAATTTCCAAACTGGCGTCTCTTTGAAGAATATACACAAATCATAGTGTCAGAGCGACTGCAATCACGCTGTGGTCCGACGCGCAAGTTCCATCGCGGCACATAATGGCGATCTCTGGTCATCGCAGTGAGGCAAGCCTCAAGAGTTACAACACTCGCCCATCGAATGAACAGCTAAGGGCTTGTTCAGATATCCTCTCTGGTGCAATGAGTGGTGGACCACGGCAGCCCAATTCCCCTAATGCAGTCACCAGTTCAGGAAATCATCTCGCTGCTGTAAATTCGACCGTTGTTCATTCACAGAACAACACAGCGCAGCAGTTTGTCAAGTATCAGCCACAAGCTTTAAGCAGTTTGTTTTCAAATTGTCGAGTTAATAACATCCAGGTTTTCATGGGCCACGATTCGGCCGGATTTCATCGATCATGTTACTAAAGATGCTGATTTTGGACGTGGAAATTACATTCAGTTCGCATTCGAATTCACTGTAAGAGTAGCTCGTTTCGCTTTGAGATTCTACGTGATCGCTTTTGATTTTCAACCAATCAGATTAGTTTTACCATTCTAACAAAGATTCTGATTGGCTTATTGTAGCGTGCTCTATGAGAGTATAGAGCATGCTGACGACATTGTTGTTCGCTTTGGAAATAAAGTTTGTTTTGAAAATTGAAAGTAATGCTTGGGTAATTTAACGGATTCTTTATTATAAAACAAATAGAGAAGCCTTGACTGTGCTCTGTTCTGTTATAAAGCACTTAGGAAGCGGCTAGAGTACTCAAGAAGTGGGAAGGAACACTCGACTACGTCTCGTGTTTCTCCCTACACTTCTTTCGTGCTCTAGCCGCTTCCTGCGTGCTTTATAATAGAACAGAGCACAGTCAAGGCTTCTCTATTTGTTAATTAAAAAGTTGAAAAAAAGAGTTAAGCTATCGTTAACGAATTGCCATTTTAGTGATAAACAACAAAACCTCTTTATTCATCATTTGGAGGCTTATTTGGACCCAACGTAATGACCAGCTCCCGGTTGTTTTATTTTTTTCCAAATCAGGGCTGAAATACCCAAAGCCACTCCAATCTTTGCTTTCCGTGAATCAAATAAACATTTAAACGGTAAAATTCTTCAGTCCATTTGAATAACTTTCGATTCTAATTCGTTACATTAACTAATTTTGGTTCCAACGTGTAGAACCTGCGAAAGAGGTCATATGATAAAGAGAAAAGTTTGCACAATCACGTCACGCAATACATCAAGCTGGGTTTGTCCAGTTAATTTTGATTATCGCTGGGAAATGTCTAGTTTGTCGCTCAAAATCGTTGTGGTCCATAAGAGTGTAACATCATTAATGACGGAAACAAATTTGCACAAAGAGGGTTAGTTCATCGGGTTCCGTACACTAAATCTCGGGAAGAATTTTTACGGAGTGTATGCGTGTTGTTTTGTAAATATAAACACTGCAACCTATTTTAACTTGTTTTTGTGTCCTTTCAAACAACGCGATACATGTATGTCTGTTATGACCAGAGTGCCAAATTTTATTCTTTAATTTTGATCTTCTCCACACTGTGCATAGTTCATGACCTGATATTTCAACGTAAATTATCGAGAAGGCGCCTTCCGATCAGCTTTGTCTACTTTGTCAGTCACGCAAGCGTGCAAGCGTTACGACCGATCACGTTTACGTAACGTTTTAGGACAACTCGGCATCTAATCTCCATTTAGTTGCTGTGAAAACCTAAAATTCTCAACGTAGGCGATAAACGAACGAAGTCTGAACTGTCAAAAGGAGATCTTGGTCAATTCCAAGAATCATGCAAATGATCTTTGACACGAGCGCAATTGAGCAAACACATGGATTTACGTTGTTTTTAAGAAGTTGGTGGATGGAAGCTAGAGATATACCCGCGGATTTGAGGCAATCCGTGACCTCATTGGTGTATAAACTATGCATTGATATGCTTTTTCGGCCCGATTAACGCCTGCATTTTGAGAATTCTTTCGTTCAAAGTAGTGAATTTTTGATAAGCAAATTAAGGTCGAAGAGAAGGGTCTCCTCTGATCACGCTGGTATGAAAAATATTTCAGCTGAAGTTTCCATAGTTTGTCTGTGAACTAACTGAATACACCTTGTAACTTGTAGCAAGATAGAATTCCGTGAGCTAAATTGTTGCAGTCGCTGCGCGCTGGACAAAATCTTTGAAATTGACACTTTGGATCGTTGTTCACAGGGGTGGTCTGGCCAAAAATTATTTTTGGCTTGTGGCGAAGCAAAAAAAAAGAGAATTGGAGAACAACTAAACTATTTTTGAAACATGTGTCCTAAACCCTTTTCATGGGCAAAAAATAAAAGAAAACTTTTTCCGATGGGAAGTCGAGAGGACCGCTTTTAGCGGGAGCGGCACTTAAATATCGCAATGACCTCTGTCATGGTTGTCAAATAATAGTCACTGCTACCGACAACAGTCATCGTTTCAGGACAACTTTCGCCCTAACGATCAGATAACATACGATTAAATCGAACTCAGCAGTAAGATTCTATGTCAAAAAAAAAAAAAGATAAATAAATAACTTGCACAGAAATGCATTTGAGCGAGTTTTTATTTTTTGCAACCAATTTAAGTGTTTTGAGGGCAAGGCATCCTTTGGGAGGCTTAAATGACGTACTCAAGTTAAACATGGTGTTGAGTGGTTCAGTAGTACGATGCTCCTACTTATGAAAACTTATTAAAAGTCAATTTTGATGAGATATTAGAAACTCCTAATTACTTCTGATAACATCTTCAGAAAACAATATTGCATCAGTTTGGACTGAGGATCTCATTAGTTATTACCCCTAAACCTACATATACATATTTTAGGCCTCTATAGGCGTGGCTCGAGGTCCATGAGCTAAGGGACAGTTCATTGTATCCCTTGTCTCTGTACTAAGATGTATCCGGTGGCTTTGGTGTGTTTGCCTTTGTTATCCGACGACACTCTACTTAATGCTTCACTTCCACGAGTGTTGGTGTCATCAGGGCTTGAATAATTTTCGGCTTGATGTTTGGTAGATCGGCCATATACCACCACTCACCCTACTTTGATTGTAATATTCTTATTAACTTCCCCCTTCCTCTATCTTTATTAGCAGTCCTTGGCAGCCAGAGTGCTATAGTCTTAAATATATGGTCGAAAAGCCCCTGAACACCATGTGTGATCCCCCCCACATAAAATGACTGGTCCCACGTTGCTGATAATCAACAGCTTCTACCATTAGTTTGCTGAAGGTTTCAAATGTGTTGCGGCTAGTGAGACCCTGAGGTGACGAACCCGAAGTTCTAAAACTCACTCAGATATGCCGCATATTTGAGGCATATCGTGAAATCGCGGCCTTAGTAATCTCCAAATGAGCCAATACGAGTTAGAATAAGCTTCTTCTCGGATGAAATGCACGTTTAGGATACATTGACGTCTCTCAAAGGTTTTTTTTTTTATGCTGTGCACCCGCGAATTTAGGAATATGAGCTGTTGCCGTTCATGGCCAGAGCGAGAAAAATAACATTTGAAACGATCAAAGTGCTCTGTGAGCAAACTCGTGAATTGACACGTGATTTTTTGGATTATGTTTAATGTTATCTGGTTTAGGGAATTTTGTGGTTGATTGTCATATCTAGAGTGCGAGCAGCAGTTCAGTGTTCGCTAATGTAGCAAAGAAACAAAGTAACGTTGGGATAAGAAGGCATTTCAATTGAAATGATCATGCTATTACATTTGACAAGGGTGGATGATGTCATGTGCTTTAAACGTCTATCATTTTTGTTTCTGGTTCAAAAGAAAAGGTTGGAAGTAAATGTGGGTGAAAAGTGAAATTTACTGTCTATCATCGTAAATATTAGAAAATCAAGGCAATACTGTCTTAATGAACACATTAACGATTCCCTCTTTATCAAATGAGGCAAACTGGAACGAGTTTTGAGTGATATAACTAAGCCTAGCCTGCCACCGTCATTATAGATCTCCGCCTGGGTTGATTTAAGTCACGTGCTAGGCAACGTATAATCAATAACAAGAGAGAATTTCATTTCAGGCCTATTTATCAATTTTGTGGTGTACAACTTTCGCATTTTAGTACGTTGTACGTATGTTGAATCTTCAAATTGTCTTGAAACTGCGGCGGTGGCTTAAAACGCCGGTCATTGTTTCGCTCGCTTGATTGGCTATCCGTGAGTTTCTCTGATTATTGACCAATCAGAATGTCTGATTTGTCACTTTCTTTGCACTGATTAACCTTCTTCTGCACTGAATTAACTCTCTTCTGCACTGAATTACCTGAAAACTGCATTTATCTTAACCAATCAGAACTGAGTAATTTTTCCATGTATATTATTATAGTGGAAATAAATAACAAATAAAAACATATTCGATTGAGAAATAAAGTTATAAAGAACAGGGGTCCTTTGAAAAAAATAGTGATAGAAAAGATTTGAGTTCTGGTAAATATTGACTTTCCAGAGCCTACTTCCAAATCTGAGGGAATTAAAAAAAAATGATACATGTGATAATGCAAGAAAGAGAATTGAAAAAAAAAAAGGGAAAATAAAAGGATAAAACATAGAAACTCGTGTCGCTTGCCCTTTTTCAGTGCGCAGACTGTTGAAGTCCTAAATGTAATAACTGTCCTAAATGTAATAAAGTCCTAAATGTAATAACATTCGGTCCTAAATGTAATAAGCCTCCTATGCAATCGTTTAACTGCGCTAACATTGAGATTGAGATGTTAAAGTGACAGCTGTTGCACCAAAGAATCCTCTGACCAATATTTATGGGATATTGCGGGCTCACTGATATTAATCAGCGGCTTTTTATTTGTTAAAGACGTAGGTTGAGAAGCATTGGCTACAAAACCTTATTCTAATACTGATGTGCTTTTGGCATCAAATTGACGGACGCAGAAGCAACGAGAACGTTGATTAATAGCTCTCTCTATATCATTGGCTCAGACTCTTAAGTGTAACAGATTTTGACGAAATACTTCTGTCCTCAGTGCTGAAGTTAACACTTGATGAACCAAGTTACAAGGAAAAAGAAGTCCACCGACTTATACGTTAGACAAATTTTGGGCTCAGAAGGGCATTTTTTGTTCTGTCTTCCCTTGCCAGATTTGTACGGGTTTGCATAAAATATATTCATATGCGTTATTGACCGAACGTGAGGTCAAAATGGCTATATATTAGCCGAGTTCTTTTTTTTTTTTTGCGTTTTTATGGACTGAGACGAAGTCACGGTCCATAAAAAAGTAGAAAAAGAACGAGGCTAATATCCAGTAATCTTGACCATACAAGAGAATTTATATTCTCTTGGCTTAATCATTAAAGGATTCATTGTATAGCAAAAGATTTCGCTTTGATAAGAATCAAGAATGGCCTGTTTATTTCGAGAGCCGATAGTGAAAGCCAACTGTGTTTGCAGCACAATAAACCCAAAAGGGTCGTTTAGTTTTTCTATGTATATATGAAAACATTGTCGAAAAGTTACGAACTTTGTAAGTTTTTTTGCGTGGGATCAATACGGGGGATCCCGAACGGGCGAGGGAGGGCCCATCATGCCCGCTCAGGTAGCCAATCAGAACACAGGATTCACTTCATCTTGCCCGCGTGCGCTGCTAGCTATATGATAATGTGACTTGCAGAGCAAGATATCGACTGACCAATGATATGTTATCCCATTTCACGATCACAGGTCTCGACATGTTGCCTTTTTTCCACGCAAGAGTCAAATTGAACCATTGAGCTACACCATCCAACACATTATGGTCAGTTGGCGGTCTAATGAACCATTCATTTTTTTCCTTTAGCCCCTTATGACGGGTTCATCAGTTCCCGAACCGAAATATTAGGAAAACATACATTTTAAAGTTGATCTCAAGTTTATATTTCATTTTTTGTCTTCACCTCTTCTCCCCGCCGTGAGGGGAGAAAATGAATAGATAAATAGATGAATGAAAAAAGAAAGCTCAACAGTTTCCACTTATAGTCATATGGTACATGAACTGATTACTGTGGTGGAGTAAAGCCATAGAGGGCTGGAAATGCAACACCCCAGGTTCAAAATTGAATAAATCAGGATAGTCATTCTTAAAAGTGAACTCAAATGCTTCATTAGAATCAATTGACACTGAATAACATTGATGTGCAAAATTTCAATAACGCTACTGATAATAATAATTTTCTTTTGGATAACATGTGACACAGCGAAATCATTAAAACTGCTCTAAAATGGTGCATCACTTCTAAAGACTTTAACACGAACGATAACATCAACAATAGCATGCTAGTTCATCATCAATTGTAGTAAATTTCTTTTCCAAAAAGTCTTAATGGTTACGTACCAATCGATTCCATCCTATTGAGCTTCCAGCCAAGCACTAGCCCACTTTGGGCTGGAAATGATTTTCTTCAACTCGATCAATAAACCGCTATAAGGACCATACTTCGACTGCTGATATTTCTTATGTCTAGCAAGTAAAAAGACGCTGATTGATATCAGCGGGCCCATAATGTGACATGTATACTGGTCAGCGGTTTTTTGGAGCAACAGCTGTCACTAACATATCAATGTGGATGTCCGCCATAACAACAATGCACTGCAGGAGTTAAACGATTGCATAAGAGGTTTATTACATTTAGGACTAAGTGTTATTACATTTAGGACTTTATTACATTTAGGACCAAATGTTATTACATTTAGGACTTTATTACATTTAGGACCAAATGTTATTACATTTAGGACTTCAACACAGACATCTTTTGAGCCAGACCTATACACCTAAGCCCGACACCACGAAAAGAAATTCAAAAGAGTGTTGTATACCAGCGAGGTCGCACGTGCACCTAAGAAAGGTCATGACATTCAGTTGATATTTGCAGTCAAAAAAGAGGCAAATAAAATAACAGAAGGATTAAGAACTTTCTAGAAGTGTTTTTCTTGAAAAAAACTTGAAGATACACAATTTTTTTTTTCTTAAGACGGATTACGCAGTTACTCTAATACTATTTTTGCGCGGAATTGCTTGACGGGAGTAGACGGGAGTCAGCCACAACCGAAGAAAATTTTAACTTTACCAGCGCAATAAACACAAAAAAATAACTCCAGTGGACACAAATAGAAAGAGCGGCGTAACAAAAGAAGACTTAGTAGACAATATAATTTACGAGTATAAACTTTTTACATATTAAAAAACAAATATTAAGACGGATTACGCAGTTATGCTAACACTGTTTTTGCGCGGAATTTCTTGATGGTGGAAAGTAGAAAAGACATTTTCCAGTCTTATTTTCGGGAAATATGGCTCAAGTAAAGATTCTGTCATTTCAGAAGATCTTTCTTCCAACACGCCTACTTTTTCCGATTAAATTACTTGTCTGCAGCTATTTATCTAGCAAGAATCGCAAATTTGTCGATATTCCCCGTCAAAGCTATTTGCTTGAGAAAAAGTCAACCACAACTGAAGAAATTTTTTAACTTTACCAGCGCAATAAACACGGAAACCACTCCAGTGGACACGAATAAAAAGAGCGGCATAACAAAAGAAGACTTAGTAGACAATATCATATACGAGTATAAACTTCTTACATATTAGAATAAAAAATACAAAACAAATCAATAAAGCAATAAAGTGATGGATAGAGAGGTAGAAAATATTAAAATATAATAACTTGGATGACGAAGTCAATAACAAAGAAATAGTTTTGAAAAAAAAAAACCACAACACAACACAACAAGACTTAAGAAGAAATGAAAACCATTCACTATTAAACTCTCATAAAGGTGATCATAAAATATTTCTGCCCAAGTATCTTTCCATCACTAACAATTTACTTGGTCAAGAAGTTTAAGGAAGTGTTAAGCTATCTTTAAGCAGTTTCCTATTGTGGAGATAAATAAGAAAAGCTATTTTACACATAAAACATGCAGTTGTTAAACGATAACTATGATTATAAAGAACTCGTGTCCCTTCTCTATTCTCGCTCATGTAAGAATACTGGCAAGGCTAACCTTGCGATGAAACAGAAGCAAACATCATAAGGCACAACAGTAAGAAAACAAAGATAAAAATTGAATTCCTCGTGGTGCTTATCGCTTTCTAAGACTGACTTCCCGAAGAATGTACAAATTGATGCAAAAACTCGATATTATAAAATTTTTCTGAATGATCAAAATCTCGCGATTTACTTTTAACCAATGAAACCCACGCATTACCTGATTATCCTTTGTTTTAGTATGGTATCTTTTTTCACTGTACCAGCAGTTATTCAAATTATTGAGTGGAAATAAATTATTTATCTTCACTTAGCTTCCCGACTAGTCAAGTAATAATCAATCCTATTGACATAACAACGGTTCAAGTCTGAAACTCCATTTACGTATTCTCTCCACGGACTATATCTTATAACAAGGTATTTTTCTCTTCTTTTTAACTCAGCCAAAAATATTATTCTCGTTTTTCGCCTCATACTTTTTTAACCTGCAGCTCCTACCTGTGCTGATTATTGAATGATCTCTTAGTAGACATTATTTCCAAGTATTTCACAATTGCAACGGAGATAGTATCTTACATTACTGTCTTGACCATTCTCCTTGTTATTCGTTTTTTTGTTTGACAGACAAGTGAAAGACTTGGATGGTACATTCACTGATTTTCCAAACAAAAGCGTGCTACCATTCTGTAATTAAGAATTTAACGATTATAAAGTCCCCGACCTAATGCATGGCTCAAAAGTATTACTTCTTTGCATCGCCAATAAATTTGAACTTAGTAGATAAAGAAGTTAAAAATAAGAATTGCAGTTTCTGCTAAGCCGAGGTAAAGAAAGTAAAGAGGATGAGTAACAAAGTTATTAAAACTAATTGTAAGAGCAGATCAATAAAAGCACTTCGTGTAGCTGCCTGTCGGGTAGCAGGTTTCATATTTTAGTTAAAAGTAAATCTTCTGATAAATTTATGGAGCAGTTTTAAGAAAATAGCTGAGCTGTTCTCAATGACAAAGCTGTTTAACGACCGCACTCCCTAACTATTTCATTGCAGGATGTCTGACTATGGGGTCTCGTGGCTTTTACGGCTGACAGTTAACATTTTGCATTTTATGGGTAACGGTTACTCTCTTTCCATTACGATTTAAAGAAACATTTTTACGGTTAACTCAGTATTTTAGGACTAGCAGTTAAAAAATGTCAATTTTAAGCCTAAATGTGAAATTCGTTTGCAGTTTAAAAGCTAATGGTTTATCCCCTAAAGACCCTCTGCCCAGTACTTTAAGAGAAGAGTTAACAACTTTTCTGTCTTCCTTGAACGTGGATGTTTCATTAAATTCCTTTACAGACAAGGGATTATTCTCCGGCACCCAAATCGATCCAGAGCACACAAATCGGAAGGACGGCGCAGCAAAAAGATAAACGCTTGCATAGGGACGAAAAAATTCACAAAAATGATCCGTTAGCTCCTGGTTACTTCGCAGAACAAGTGTAATTTTTTCGCGTTTTTCAGTCAAGCGGACAGATGCGCGAGGCAAGCGTAAAGAGCGACACCTGCGAGAAAAAAAAATGTGAGTCCTTATTTACGCGCCCTTCCTTTACTGCGTGGCTCTCTGTCCGAAATCGACCCATACTGAAGCTACACATCTACCTTGACAGGTAATTTTTGTTGATATTCCCTGCCTAGAGTTGTAATTTTTTTGAGAAAAAGGTAAATAACACTGAGAAAAAATCTGACCTAGCAGCACAATAACTACTGCAGCAGACACAAACAAAAAGAGCCGCATTAAAAAAAATAATAAAATAAAATAAATAGATAAACAAACTCATTTAGAGAATTCACATAAGAATCCACTTTCCCCCCCCCCCTCCCCCTAATTTAAGTGTTTTGAGGGCATGGCACTCTTTTGGAGGCTTAAATCAAGTAAACGAGTTGAAGGTGGTTTTGAGTAATTAAATTGTATGATGCTCTACGTGCGAAAACTCTTTAGAAGTCAGTTTTGATCAGAAATTAGACTCTTAATTACCTCTGATAACGTTCTCAGAAAACAATACTGCACCAGTTTGAACTGAGTGTGTTATTAGTTATTAACTCATAAATGAATGGTCGCAAAACTATCCTTTATTCTGCGAGAGATACCTACAGAATTCGTCTCTCTAAAATTATCCAAGGAAATCGAACAGATCCATTAGGCAAGTTTTCCAATTGAAAGGTGGACATCTGAAGTTGTCGTGAGATAGGTTTCGGCTGTGGGAAATATTGCGGAAAGAAATCCGTTCGAATGAAATGCTAGTGATCAACTTGTCAATATGTACATTCGCATTTCTCGTGGAGACAGACGTCTGGGATAAATGATACAGAAAAATTGAGTCCTTCTGGTGATAGCGAGAAAGATAGGCAATACTCCGAGAGAAAGAATTGTTTACGTTCTGTTAGTTTTCGTTTCTGAGCCAAATTTTGTTCCATACAAATCGTGCATACCATTCTTTTCCATACAAGTCGTTCATGCCTTTAAGCTCCTAGTTACCCTGCAGAACAGGCATAATTTCTTGCGTTTTTCACTGGGGCGGACAGATGCATAAGGCGAGTGCAAAGGGCATGTCACTCGCGGAGGAAAAAAAGTCACTATTTTCGGGTACGTGCTTCGGTGCGCGATCAGATTATGACCTCCTTTCACGTACATGTTCGCAACATGGACGTGCTAAAAACATCGATTATGTCTGCATTGCAATTTCTACTGCGTTCTCATAGCTTGAATTGGCTTCGCACAACTCAACAGCATAAACTAGATTCTTATTGAAACGCCTTGGACTAGATTTAAAAACTTAAACTAAATTTTAGACAAATCGGACCAGAGGAGAATATAATTTTTTAATCCGTTTTATTAGCTGACAAGCTTTAGGATACTCTATTTTCTACTTCACGATGGATTCTCGGCTTAAAATTTGGGAATTTAAACTGTGTCCCCTGTCACTGTACAAGGATTTACCCCATGGCTTGGATGTGCTTGTTACCATTATCTGGCCAGTGCGTTGCCTGATTTCCACACGTGTTGGAGTCATCATGTGGACCTCCTGTGCCAAACCAATTCGGGAGTCACAGGAAGAACAGTCATTCTGTTTGTTAGCACTGATGTCAATTCTTTCTTTGGATTGGAGAGGGCTGTCTCCCACCGCATTGAATCCTTTCTTTTTGCAGTGGGGCTGCAATAAGACTTGCGAACTAATCAGGGTTTTCCACGTGTTACGACCCAATGAGGTGGCGTGGTATTTCCCATCAGCGATCAACGAGTACAGTGAGTTGGCCTGCCTGTTGATGGCAATGAACCTGAGCCGATGACCAATCTTCATACCGAGGCAGATTTTGGAGAAGGGTGTGTTCCAGTAAGTTGGTAACTTGGTCTCTTGTGAATCAAAGCCAGTCTTGGCTCCAGCAAAGTTATGGGCATTTCTGTTGCTCCAGAACTGGGAATCGTAATGGAAGGTTCTCTGAAAAATAAGAATTGCATTTTTAATTTCCCTTTATTAATTTCAGTGATATCGAGAGTTTCTTTAAGAAGGCAGATAGTTAAACTTCGCGCCGTCAGTCTTCATGGCCAGCGTCCATCCCCCAGCCCCGCACCCAAAGTTTCCCAGGTGACAGTAAACCGGGATCTTTTGTGAACATCAGCGGGTATACTTGGCTTCGTCTCGACCTTATGGAAAAAGAGGAAGTCGGAAAAAAAAGCCAGTTAAGACTGCATATGGCTACTGATACAGCACAAATTTTAGAGCATTGAAGAGAACCAGGGCTTGTTTGACGATGCTAGAAAGTATCGTTGCAGAAAATTTGTCTCGCATGCAAAACAGAAGAGCTGCCTCACCCCACAAGTTTACGAGAGCCCCGTTCCACAAGAGAAAGAAGATTAGAGAATATCGTGAATAATTGACACTTAACCACTAATTAAATTATGACAAATAGTCATTAATAATGACAACAATAAATAAATGTGATGTTAACAAACGTAATAGTTATGATAACTTATGAGGGCTAGCTTAAGAACCTCACTGTTCCTCTGTCAGTCTCTCCCTGGGCTACAACAATGATTAAACTAGCTTTCTCTTACTTTAGATTTGCCTGTTAATGATAAATTATTTTATCATTTCACTGCAATTCCATTTTTGTGAGACTTTCATGAACAAGGCATTCCGCGTTGTAAATATACCGCCATTCCACCATTCCATAATTTCATCGAATGGCGTCACCCTGTTGAACACAACGTATTGTATTTCGGACCTGGCTTGCTTTTTTTTTTTTTTTTTTTTTAATTTACGTGCCAGAGACGTCACTGTGAAATTATTTTGATATGTTTATCATCTATTGTAGTGTCAGTGTAAAAAAATAAGTGGAAATAATTTGCTGATTCAAACTGTTAAATTCTCTCTCTAGATGGCTTTGGTGATCTCACCGCAGTGATTGGCGGTACATGACTGTTGTCTGGCGTCGGTTAAAAACAGCGAACAGCGCAAGGAGATTTGCGATAAAGTAAACTGCAAACAGCCAGCGCATCTTGAGAATTAAATGTATGAGGAGCTTTGCTTCAGAAAAAAATCTTACTTGGGAAGCGTAACATGATCCATGGGCTTTTCAGTGTAAAGCGAGAGGACTTTGCAGCTAGCGGTCACGTGCTCGGATACCGTGTAGCAACGCAAAAGTGAAGAGCAAGCGTTGTAGTAAACAAAGTTCTCAAGCGGTCACGCACATGGGCTTAAAACCAATACTTTATTCGGATAAAAGCTTGCGCTGGTATTTCCGTTTCTACAAAGCTAGTAAGGTTTAGTGTATAAGTTTTGGTTTGGTACGATTTTTAAGTTGGGAAAGGCTCTCTTGTGGTGAAATCGCGAATACACACTGGTAGTGTTAACCCGTTCAATGACTAATGTAGTGTACTAGGAGCCCAGTACTTGGAGCCCTGGACTGTATTTTTGTCACGGTGTTTTCACAGACAAGTCTATTTTTAGATTGAATTTACCACGAATTAGGAATCCCCATGAGAGCACATCGACCAATCAAGATTAGCGCCTAGTCAATTTCTACCTTTACTCGTTAATATATCGAAAGAAAAATGGCAGAGAGATGCAAGGATTCCTGCGTTAGTTCGAGTGCAGATTCGTGTGAACAAAGGTGTCCCAAGCTCACGTCTCGAGAAAAAGCAAACGATTAGTTCATGAAAGGGTCACGCGTTGTGTGACTCGGTGTTAACTTACTGGAAAAGCCGTTGAGAATTTGAACACGTTGTAAGGATAGCATGGGGAACGAAATATGGTCGATTTACAACGATTCATATTTCGAAATATGAACATTTTATACGTAAAATCAATAGAATCAACTGACATCTTGTGTGTCTGTTGTGGTTTCCGGCGTTCTCTGCCGTATAACATGTTCAAATTCCCAACGGTTCCTGTTGTAGGGCGACCCTAAAAGCCGGAATGGCGGAATGGCGGAAAATGACCCCAAATCCTAAAGCACGGAACGGCGGGTAATGACCCCAAATCCTAAAGCACGGAACGGCGGAAAATGACCCCAAATCCTAAAGCACAGAACGGCGGAAAATGACCCCAAATCCTAAAGCACGGAACGGCGGAAAATGACCCCAAATCCTAAAACACGGAACGGCGGAAAATAACCCCAAATCCTAAAACACGGAACGGTGGAAAATGACCCCAAATCCTAAAACACGGAACGGCGGAAAATGACCCAAAATCCTAAAACACGGAACGGATGTCAGGGCATGTTGCACAAATTTTGTACAAAGACACCAAGCGCTTGCCTCATTTATCCCCACGACGATAACGCACGTGACTAAAATTAAGTGTTATTAATTTTTTTTCTTTTACTGAGTGGTATAAATAATAATGAACCATTATGCATGAAAGATAGCTGCGTTTTCGCGTTGTAACCCTGTTTAGTTACTTTTGTTATGCAAAATTTGCCATGGGTTTTAGTCGCGACATAAAAAGTCGCACAGCATGTGAAAACCAACTCGACATACCACATTACAATAAACAATTATAACTTTGATACGTTTCCTGGTCACGTCTGTATTGATTTATTGAAACAATAATATCTCATATGCTTGTAAATTTGAGAACATCACAGGAACGTTTTCAGGCTTCTCAAAATAGGACAACGTTCAGCCCCAGCTCCAAACTTAGACTAGCGTGAGAGCAAGCCCTCGTTACGAGCCCTTCAATACGAGCGTTTTTTCATCCACGAATAAGGCCTGTTCCAAATGTCGTGCTACTGCCGTGCCGAACTCAAATGAATTTGGCTCGGCAGTGGCACGACGATAGCACGGCAGCGGTTTCAAACGTCGAACCTAATGCAGTCGCGCCAAATTCAAAAGACAAAACAAACCATCCATCCAGCGGTATCGCCCCATCCAAAATGGCGGAGGGAAACCTTAACGAAGAGCGCGAGAAGTTTGTTTTGTTCAAGACAATTTTAAATGCCAGAAGGCAACGCAGGCGAATGCAACAGTCCATATTGAATACTGTTATTGCAAGGAGAGGATTACTTTTGAAAGTTTTTTCATTTATTCTTCTTCTGGTTTCCCTTGACGAGAGCCAGCAAGTTACTGTATTACGATCGTGCCGGCGTTTCCAAACCCTAACCCTAAGCAATTTATCGTCACCGTCGGATTCCTCTTCTCTCAAGCTTTCGGGCAAAACGGGTAGATTTGTCTTTTTTTATTAGTGCGCATGCGTAATAGTATGCAAATAATGCAAAATCCGTTAAATTAATTTATGAATTGAGTTCGGCGCGACAGTAGCACAACGTTTGAAACCAAGTCGTGCTACTGCCGTGCGGCACGGCAAGGCCTGCCGCGCTAAGTAGTCGGGCCGAACCTAATTCAGCCGTGCCGCGCTTAATGGTTTCAAACGGCGTGCTACTGCCGTGCTTAAATCGAAATTACTATTTCATTTGAGTTCGGCACGGCAGTAGCACGACGTTTGGAACAGGCCTAAGTTTTGGGACTTGAGTAACACTAGTTGAAGAGAGGTTTGCAGGGTGTCACGCGCGTGGGAATTTCTCATGGCGTGAAAAGACAAAGAAAGTTAGCAGAAGGAAGCCGTCAAGAAGAATTTGAAGAATTTCTTCGCGACCAGGTGTCCAAAACACCACCATCCTATTGTGAAATTTACGGCTTACATATCAGCGGAAGAAATAAATTTTCTGGACAAAAAAAGGCTATTTCACTAATTCTTTTAATTTGTAT
The DNA here is from genome assembly GCF_964200805.1 of Pocillopora damicornis. Taxonomy (NCBI): domain Eukaryota; kingdom Metazoa; phylum Cnidaria; class Anthozoa; order Scleractinia; family Pocilloporidae; genus Pocillopora; species Pocillopora damicornis. The sequence goes on from NC_142676.1 coordinate 8,192,518, forward strand.
GGTGAGAATAGATCCTGTCACTAGAACCCCGCTAACTCGAACCCGGCGAACTCGAAACCCCCGCTTACTCGAACAAGACCCAATTTCCCTTGGATTTGACCCCATTTTTCCAGTCATTTGCTAGCAACAACTCCTAAAAGACGGCATGGCGGAAAATTACCCCAAAGCCTAAAAGACGGAATTATAGGCAAGGCCAAAGGATCAAGAGAGCCAAATAAAAATCAAGTGTACCCAAACTAATTTCCCCTTAGGAGGATAACTTCCGCGGATATTAAGTCAATACCGGAAAAAAATATCTTTGCTCGTAATAATGTTTAATATCATGCTGTGGATGTCAATTAACTAATTTATCAACCTCTCTTTTTTGAGTAAAATTGACATTAGGCCTGTCAGGGTTTGACTTTGTCAACATGCAGTGATACAATCACAAGCGTTGGCTTACCTCTTGTTAACGCAATCTTAACTAAAACTCCGACATTATCAGATCTAAGGTCATTTTCCCCCGTTCCGTGTTTTAGGATTTGGGGTCATTTTCCGCCGTTCCGTGCTTTAGGATTTGGGGTCATTTTCCGCCGTTCCGTGTTTTAGGGTTTGGGGTCATTTTCCGCCGTTCCGTGTTTTAGGATTTGGGGTCATTTTCCGCCGTTCCGTGCTTTAGGATTTGGGGTTATTTTCCGCCGTTCCGTGCTTTAGGATTTGGGGTCATTTTCCGCCGTTCCGTGCCGGCACGGAGTCAGAGTCAATGATTTTCTTGAAAAGAACAAATAGCGGATAGGCAAGAGCATCAAAAACATGGCGACTACACAAAATATGTACTTTGAAATTAATCTTTCTTCTTTCTTGTCTGTAATATGTGGACTTCTCAAAGCTCTAGGAAAAATATTCTACATCATAAACGACAATTTAGTGGGATTTAATGGCATTTCATGGTGGATATATTTTTGGAGTTATTGAGTGCACGAACTTGTGTTTCGTATTTTTTTCGTATCACTCTAGATACCGTTATTGCCGACGAGCCTTCAACTTCTGAAAGGAAACCAGCCTACTATTGTTGTGTTCTGCAATGGAGATTCACGCTATTACCAAAAATTGAAAATCTCACCGTTTACCTGGTCGTGGAAAGGTTACTTAGTTGAGAGAGGAATGGCTCATAAGAACTCGAAGAAATGAAGGTCCAACTTTTAATCCAAGTTATTTTAAGAGCTTCTTTTAACGAGAAGTAAAGTTGAAACTTTCAAAATCGTCAATAATTTTATTAGTTGTATAGCCCTATTTACATATACAGATCAATAGTGAAGAAGACTTCAGAGTTAAAGAATTCAAGGCGATTCATATTTCACGACATTCATTTTGTTTCAGGCAACTACCTCTAGAAGAGTGTTCTTAAGACACAAAGTTGACGATCGACTATCTTCCACCCACCACCAGTTGTCGAAATCTGCTCAAAGGTTCCTTCTAACTTTGAGTTGTCATCCAACTCCAAAGTACGAACAAAGATAATTCGACATGTGTTAAGGTATTGATGATCAATCGTAAATATTTTAGTGATACCATTTTAGTGAAAGCGATTTCATGTTAAAATTTAGTGCATCAATTATTATTGTACACATGGCAATCTGGAAATATTTTGATAACATTACTTTAATCTTCTCTTCACTGAGATGCTCAAACATATGACAGGGATGATGAACATGAAAGTTAATCAGAAGATAGCCTAACCATTGCCAGGACTCATTCAGAAATTCAGTCCATCAAGGCACAGCCACTGGCTGTGCAGGAAAAGCTACAGAAAAGTAAAGATGAAGAAAAAGCAGTAAAAATCCAAGCTGCGATAGAGATTGAAGAAATGAAAAGACAAGTATAATAACAATAATAATAATGACAATAACGGTTTAGTAACGGCATTCCCATGGGTAAAATAGCTCTACATGATATACAGACATAAAAATTGGGTATTGCAATAAAATCTACAAAAAAATGTCCTTCAAGCAGCCGAATAATAAATTTGGGCGGGAGAAACTTGGCACAGACAATGATTCAATAAAATTCTACATCGGCTTTCCTTCATAAGCACATTTTCAGTTCTTTTTCCAGTTTGTACAGCCAAGTGCTCAAATGATGACTTACTGTTATGCTTCTGAAGAGGGAGAAAGAAGACCATCATTTAGGAATATGTTACTTATAGATGAATTGTTTATGTTTCTTGTACGCCTCAAACTAGAATCATCTGAACTACGTAACTAAAGAAATCACACCAATCTAGTTCAGTGAGGTTTAGCTGACACTGAACTTAATCATAGTAAATATTGGTTTTCTTTAATATATACTGGTTTGCAGTGTTGTACCTGGTAAGATACCTAACATTATCAAATAATGTCTCATCCTCCTTTACAATTTTCATTTTTAGCAAACCAAAAGGGTTTTGACCATTGTTTACAGCATCTGAGTCATACACTTTATCTGTTTGGGCTACATCCTAACCATGGGTTTAGATGAGAAGATATTAACTCTCCCTCTCTCTGCAGTAATGTCGTAAGCCATGGCTGCATGAGGTTCAAGTTCTCCCCCCTTCTCATGTGTGCTGTTTGCAAATATCTGCTGCGCAGATAATTTTATCACAATCGAGAGCATTCTGTTTCAGTAAGTTGGAAATTTAGTCTCTCGCGAGTCAAACACTGTCTTTTCCCCAGGAGGGTAGAAGCTACTTGAGTCACTCTAAAATTTTCGAATCATAGCGGAAGGCTGTCTCTCAGAGAGGTCCATTTGAGAAGAAAGGGATTAAAGGCTGATATGAGAGGCAAATGATAGCCAAATAAAAAGGAGCAATTCGAGACGATAGACAATAAGAGTGGGTAGCATAGGCTGTACGGGTTTCGCGAGTTTGAACCTTTCGGTATCGAGCTTCCCCAGTTTTTTTTTTTTCCAGCGGCCCTTGTTATAACAGTCTCTAAGATAATTGAAAGAAGAGGCCGTTTAGTTTTCCTTGCTAACTGAGGCGATATGGAGGCCCTTGCTTTCTTATCTTTAATAATCCTCAAGCATCTTGGATCAGTTAGATCCTTTCAGCCTGCTGTTCATAGTTTCCTTGAAGATTTTCTATGAAATAGCCCTCTTCATTTGATTAAGCCTAAAGCTAAAAGGTGATGATCGTATGTGGGTGATGCATTCTAGTTGAAGTTGTAAAGGAAATGGTAAAGACTGATTTAGGTCTTCAATCGTGCATATTTACTTTGCAAAATTTGACATTATAAAAAATTAAAGAGGCGGGTCACTCTTTGTACATCTTGGAAACTTTTTGCTTGGTTTGGCAAGTCCCTCAATCGCAGTATGAGCTTAAAACAACTCCATCCTTGGCTATCCTTGGCCATACTAGTTTCCTTTGAGTTATTCAAGTCTCTTTGGTGTAATCCCACCCTAGCGAGTCAGTGCGGCTGACAAACAAAGAGGGGGAATAATCTGCTTTTCATTGATATAATCCAAATAATCCAATCTTTTTTTTTTAATCTTATTTTATTTTTATTTATTTATTTATTTATTTATTTTTAAGGCTTTCATGAGCTTGTTTCCATTATCATGGCGCATACGTAACTTTTTTTGCCACACGTGTTGGAGTCTTCCTTGTGTCGTCCTGTAAAAAACTGTACCAAAGCCACCACTAGAGTCACAAGTGTTGCAATCGCTTCTTAATTGGCAATGAAGCCGTTTCTTCGTTAATATCCTACGTTGAAATATTAACAAAATAAAAAAAAACGAGCAGCACTTAAAGCAACAAATTCTTCATGTGGCAGATCACTTTCTGAGGCCAACTTTTAAAAAAATATGCGCAAATTACTCCAAGTCTTATTTAATTTTCTCTTTATGGTAAAAACTTCCTGACTTTCTTCTAACCAATGAGACCTGGATGTTACCTTATCGTTCTTTGTTTTAATTTGATACCTTTAGTCATTTTGCCAACAGGTATTCAATTCATTGGGATAAATAGGATTATTTGTCTTGCTTTACTAAGTTTTTCGATGATTGCTATCACTGACAGCGGTTAAAGTTTGAAAATCGATTTACGCATTCTTAGCAACAAACTTAAAGGAAAAATGAATGCTACACTGCTGCTGTTTTTGGCTTGAATTTGTAGAAATATGCCGTAAACTATTTTGCCCTTATTAGGCCCAAAATTGTCCCTCGCCTCAAAATAAACTTGCTGAAAACTAGATCAACTGGCACCTCTTCTTACAGCTCTATATGAATAGTTCCAAGACTTTTACCCTATCAGTCTATAGATTTACATCATATGACAAACTTGCACAGCAAACGTGACGGTAATCTTATCATTCCTTGTTTTAATTTGATATATTTCGTCATTTTGCCAGCAGGTATTCGATTCATTGGGAGAAAAAAGATTGTTTATCTTGCTAAGTTTCTGATGAATCATATTGACGTAGCCGTGGTTACAGTTTGAAAATTGCTTTTTTTGTTTTCTTAACAAGAAATCTGAAACGGAGAATATGAATGCTACTGTTGCTGTACTTGGCTTTTATTTAAAGAAACATGCCAAAACTGCCTAAAACGACTCCTTCGCTTGTCATCCTGGTTTCGTTTGAGTTATTCAAGTCTCTTTGATGTTAGCCTACCCTAGCCAGCCTCTGTGGCTGATGAATAAAGAGGGAGAGTAACTTGCTTTCCATTGATATAATCCAAAAGTACCAAAGAAATAAAATAATCAAAAGATAGATAAGACGCGTTTCTTTCATTTCAGCTCGCATCAGCGAAAAGAAACAAAGGAAAGGTGTCAGATAATCAGACCTTTTCGGCGTTGGAAAATTAAGAGAGACATTCTCGGTGTAAGATCTTTTGGTTTTAGTGACAGAAACACAAATCCGCCAATGTTATGAAAAGGCGTCATAGGTCCCCCCAAAAATTGTATCGACCGCGTAACTGTAAACTAACGAAACAAATTCTCGCTCTACGCTTCCACTTAGTAGTATAAATATATGCAGAAGACTTAAGCTATGTTTTGAGTGGTTTTTTGTGATCATCTCTGACCAGTACTGATTTCATTCACAGTGGATACGTCCTAGTCCTTAGCTTTTCCACTTTTATCCTCTCTCTTCGCCATAAAATTAAAATTGGTTTTGAGTAATTAAATTGAATCACGCTCTTCAGGTGAAAACTCACAAAAAGATAACTTTGATCTGAAATTAGGAACTGGAAATCACCTTTGATAACATCTTCAAAAAAGAAAAAAAAACACTGCATCAGTTTGAACTAAGTGTTTTATTAGTTCTTACCCCTTAAGCTACATATACTTTTTTAAGGTCTCTATGAGACTCTATGGTGTGGCTCGAGGTCCATCAGCTCAGGGACAGTTCATTGTCTCCCTTGTCACTGCACCAAGATGTATCCCATGGCTTTGATGTGTTTGCCTCCATTATCTGACGATATGTGGTTCATTGCCTCGTTTCCACACGTGTTGTCGTCATCATGGTATCCTCCTGTACCAAAACCAATTCTAGAATCAGGGGTTATGCAGTCTCGCTCATTATTCCCCAGGAAACCAATCCTTGCTCTGGAAGAGCCATGAGCACTACCCATAGCATTGAACCCTTCCTTGTTGCAGTAATGCTGCAAGGAGGCCAGCGAACCAATAAGCGTCTTCCACGTGTTTCGACCCAATCAGGTGGCGCGGTATTTTCCATCAGCGATCAATAAGTACAGTGAGTTGGCTTGCCTGTTGATGGCAATGAACCTGAGCTGATGATTAATCTTCATACCAAGGCAGATCTTGGAGAAGGGTGTGTTCCAGTAGGTTGGTAACTTGGTCTCTTGTAAGTCAAAGCCAGTCTTGGCTCCAGCAAAGTTATAGGCATTTCTGTTGCTCCAGAAATGGGAATCGTAATGGAAAGTTCTCTGAAAAACAAGAATTGCATTTTTAATTTGCCTTTGTTAATTTCAGTGATATCGAGAGTTTCTTTAAGGAGGCAGGGAGTTTACCTTCGTGCCGTCAATCTTCATGGCCAGCGTCCATCCTCCATCCCCGCATCCAAAGTTTCCCATGTGACAGTAAACCGGGATCTTTTGTGAACCAAACATCAGCGGGTATACTTGGCTTCGTCTCGACCTTATGGAAAAAGAGGAAGTCGAAAAAAAATAAAAAGTAGGCAGCTAATGTGTATGTTTATGATCAAGGTTGTCATGCTTGCCGCAATATTATTTTTAAAATGATTATTTTCAGTAGTACCGTTATTTTCATATTCTCTCATTAAATTCCTCTGCGGCTTTGTTCTTGTTTGTGATTAATTGACTTACCCATTCCGGTCGAAAATTTCCTTACACGTCGAAGCTGAAAAAAGGAAAATGCATATCAACAGCAATAAACCCTTTAAGAAAAAAAGATGTGAGGGCGTTTTGAAATGCTCTCAAAGGGAAAATTTACGTGTGGAATAGGAAATACACAACGTTCTTGGTCACTCGTGTTTTTGTTGCTTGCATTATCAATGGTGTCTAATGCGCTATATATGAGAATAAAAGCAGCGGACCCGTTAATTTAAGCAGCATCCCAGGCCCCTCGCGGCCTCGCTGTTTTTAATTAAGCCGCTCGACGCTTCTAATGCACACCATAAGACTGCTATCTATGCAGGCAAACGTTTCCACGTCCATCAAGAAGTTAGCTTGTTTTTTGTTTGAATTCTCGGTAGTTTCTAACAAGACATTTGTCGAAGTTTTTAGCGATTAACTGTAAATCTATATCTCTATGTACATTCAAAATGACTAATATGAAACACGCATAATTCCCACAGGGAATCATGCGTGTTTCATTTTAGTCATTTTGAACTGTATTTCGCTCTACACTCGCGTATTGAACACTTTCCAACAGCATTTAGTACCATTTCCCACAATCATCTCGATATACATAATTGTTATAAACGAAACTTCTCATTACAGTAGTCTAAACAGACAGGAATAGTACAAAACCCAGCTTAAGAAATACAGCAGGTAAAATGTTACCCGAACGGCAGATATTTCCATCTCCATAGTATCCTTGTTTGCATGTACAGTTGTACGATCCCTTAGTATTGTTGCACATAGCATCAGCACTGCAGTTCTGTTTTCCTGTAGCACACTCATCGACATCTGAAAAGACTCTCCTTTAATTAGAACGTCGTCACTGCAATGAATTTTAAAACTAATGCTGAGTTAAAAATAAAGTGCAAACAACAATTGGAGACCCACGTTTGATCCGACGTCTTGAGAGCCTTGCAATTTTGTCGCAGTTCTCTCGAACATACAAAAGTGCCATCAACCCATTAAGGAACTGATTATTGAGCGCGATTATAATACACTTTTAATTTACTTCTGTAAAATGTAAGGTAACCGATTCAATAGGAAAACCTCCCCCCCCCCTTTTTTTAACACCAACAAATGGAGTCGATAACTTTCGTACTTAAGGATGATTCTAATCTGTTATTTCTCTCGAATTGGCGACCAATAACTTTTTTTTTATGTTACGGTATAATCTAGCCGACAGAAAAACACTACAATTTCACTAACTCTACCACTGTATTAAACCCTATGACTAATTTGAACGTTTTTAGGGTGGAAGTTTGTTTCTTTAGTTTTCATTCCCTTGTTTGTCTATTAGAATAACAACTTTGGTCACTTTTACCTTCGCAAGTCCGTCCATCTCCAGAATATCCTGGTTTACACGTACAGTTGTAGGAACCCTTAATATTGTTGCACACAGCATCAGCACTGCAATCGGATGTTCCTTCGATACACTCATTTATGTCTGCAACATTCAACCTCATTGATGTAGAGTATATTAAATTAAAGTACTTGGTTCCAATTTAACTCAAATAATGCATAGAATTCTTGCGAGCTGCATCCGCACTGCTGGTTTGTCTTCTTTCAGTTCATCTCTATTAGCCCTCCCATTTTCCGGATATACAAGACCGCCCAAAATTGTTTTGTTGGTTCTTTTTTTTTTTTTTTTTTTTTTTCAAGAGATAATGTAACCCTTAGACTTATGCCAGTTTATTAATAATTTCTTTGTTTCACTCCTCCTAAGCTCTATGCATGGAGCTCATACAATGATTTTTTAGTCACAGACGGAAATACTGACATCTTCTCCATAAAACTTATAACATGCAGACTTATTTACCTTCATCGCAAGTCCGACCCTTGAATCCAGCGGAACATAAACACCTATCTCTTTTGTCAGTAAAACCGTTTAGACAAGTGGAGTTGTTCTTGCAGGGTTTTTTTGCACAAGCACTCTGATGCAAAGATAAAAAAAATTCCCTCAACGTTTTAGTAAGACCCATACCCCTGTCTTTTAAGTCTTGCTCCTTCTGGAGATGCAACATTGTGATAAGACTTGTAAAAAGCATCTCATTCCAAATACATAGGCTCTTAATGAAAATCAAAACTTAAGGGGAAACAAGAATCATTTTGTTATGATATGCAACTAGTATACTCCTGTTTTGTTTTCTGTAAGTAGGCTAAGTACCTTTTGGCGACAAAGCACCAAAAATATTTAAATTTAAAAGCCTGGACATTTATGGTTAAAAATTGTGCTTTTATTTCTGCCATAAACAAATTAAAGAAACCTACGCTGCACTTAGTATTAACTTATCATAGCTGGGCAAGAGTCCACTTGACGTTGACTATATGTGGGCCTCTTACGTCAAAATATGAACACACGCCATGGAGGCCAATTTTCTCCGACTCAAATTCTCTTTTTTCGAAATTGGCAAACATTTCACAATCGATCCTTTACCAATAAGCACATAGATGAATAGCAATTACAAATGTATTTATAATAATTAAAGCGATGATTTCATGCTCGTGATCGTGAGTGTAATTGCTCTGATAACAGAGCATTTTTGAATGAACTAACTCCTCAGCTGAATTATAAAAAATGGGTTTTGTCCTTCCTCGATTCTTTTAGTCTGCTTCGTACCCTTAGTAACATTTTTCTTTTTACAACTGCATTTTCCTTCTGTTTCTCAAGATCTTTCTTGAAACAGTACAACTCAAGTGATGCAACCAAGGTGTAAATCGTCCTTACCTCAAAGAAATAGTGGTGCGAACTCTTTTTTTCTTTGTATTCATTGGGGTTGCTGTACTTATCAGACGACAGTAACTCACACCACAAATCACCTTTAGCAGCCAAGTTCACGGAAACACATAGAGGATGGTGAAGGCATCTAAATGTGCATTCAAAGTCGTCGTATACCATAATTTCGTCAAGCTCAGGTACATCGAGATAGTGAAACTTGTCCACCGAGAGCAGACTTTGCCTCGATATCTGTGACGAAGTAGTTAGTATGTTGTCGTTGTCTAAACTTGCTGCTCCTGTCGGTGGAGAGAAAGCTTACCATTTGTCTTTGTCGACAGATCTGTTTATGAACTTTTTATGAATAAACTTCAAATTATTTAAACTTACCGTAAGTGATAATTTTTGATACTAATTTTCATAAGTATTTTCTAGTACAATTCCTTTTTCTTTTTTCTTAAACCTCTTTGTTTGTCCAGCGGGCGACTATATCTATTGCCACCGGTGGATGACTTGGGTGATGCAAGTGTTGATTACCAGAGATAAACGCACAAAACTGTCTTCAAATACGACATTTACGATCTCAAACTCGCTAGTATACATTCAAGTAGAAGAAAATTAGAAGTGCTACTTTTGCCCAGCCAGGCCGTGAGTTCTAAATTTAGTGAAGTGCAATGAATTGCTAAGTTTCCAAAAATTTTGTTTTTCTTGTGGACTGTGGACGTCATTGACGATTTGTTAGAGAAAAATTTCACAACAAGTGGGCGATAACCATTGCAGGAGACTCAAAGAATAGGGAAGGCATAATTCAAGGATGAAGGCTGCATTCACACGGCCATATTTTATTTTCATACCTGGGAGTGCAATACCAAACAAAAAAAAACTTGATTGACTTGGTTGATGAACTGGATAACGATGAACCAGTCTAGTAAAGTAAAATTTACATACGAAAGCAACGAAAATCATTTGCAATCTACATTAAATGACACTCACAAAGCTCAATCGGTTACGCAGTTTTAATAAGTTAAAGAGAGTGCATAGTTACGATTTAACTAATACTATTGTGAAAATGAAAAACAAAACAAACTCTTTAACAACCAACTGGCGTCAAACATTAAGATCCAGTCTTTCTAAAAGCGCTCCGGGGTATTTTGTTTAAAAAAAATCGATTTCTTTCAAAGGTTTTCATGAATCTGTCTTGATCTAAAAATACTCGTTAGCTGAGTGACAGACAAACAATAGGTCGCTAAAAGAGCTATCAGACAACTTTCGGCAACACTATTTTTCTAGATAAGGATGGATATTTTTCTCTCCTAAATGCTGTTTTAAGGCATCATCAAAAAAAAGCTTCAATGTGCTAAATTCAAGCGTCAACCATCGTTGTAAGACGTAAATCTCTTATGTTATTGGGTCTGCTTTCTGTGCACTGTCAGGTGGAATTTTCGAAAATGTCCAAAACATATCAACCGGCTGGGCTAGAAGTTCGCCAAAGCCACAACATATTTTTATCTTCCCATATTTCTCCACCTGCTAATAAAATAACACTCCAACTGATTTATTTAGGGCATTTTTGTAACCATAGTATTTTAAAGGCGATTTCATGGGTTATAAACACAGCAGATGGGTCCTTCGAACAAATTAATTCTTGTCGCGCGCTACCCCATAAGATTGCAGGTTTCTCAAAGTTAAAATGACAACACTCTAAATACCATTATTAGGAACACTTCACAAAAATTCCCCAAACAAGAGCTGTGCAAAAATACGACAACGGCAAACTTATGCCATTTTTGATGATCGACGCTGTTAAAAGAAAAAGATATCGGCGCTCGGAAAATAAAAAACAAATATTTTGCAATAATTCGAAAAAACAAGGCGGTTTCGACGACTTTAAGACTAAGGCAGATTCATGGGCAAATGTGAAAGAAATCGATTTCTTAACCGAAATTTACTAGACCGCTTCCTAGAAAGACTACAATTGATTGAGAGGGACTAATTTCCCCCTCACTAACCTCCGCTCAGAAATGAGTAATGGTGAAACTAACCTCGCGACGACACAAGTGCAGACATCATGAGGCACAAAACTAAAACAACACAGACAAAGATCAAATTCTTCATGGCGCGGAACCCTCTGGAGACCGACTTCCCGAAAGACATACAAATTGATGCCTAAATTATCTATCAATTATTTTTTTTTAACTTCCTGACTACCTTTTAACCAATGAAATCTGAGTATTGCTGGTAGTTAAGAGGGTCACTATATCTGGTAATCAATCATAGAGCCCTATGATTGGTTATAAGCCTTGTGCGTCAATCAAGAACATAGTACAGTTTCGCAATCTTTTCTGTAATTCCTTTGTCTGAAAAAACTCCATTACCAGATAAGCATGTGTTTCTCCCGGCCGGTTCTTGTTCCCATTTCTATCAACTTTGTGCCCTAGATGAAATGACTGCATCTTGAGGCAACTAGATTTGCGCTGCGCGCATCTAAGCATGTAAAATGTAACTGTCCCAAACTGTCCCGCTCTTTCTACGCACTGCGACCAGTTTCATAAACACCAGTTACATATCAAGTTTTTCTGTTTCATTTTATTGAATCGCTAAGTCCTGTTGACGCTCTAGTGTTTGCTTCATATACAATGATTGCGGGACTGCGCTTAGCTGAGTACTACGTGATAATGATACGAGTAATTTCGTGCAAAATCAATACATTTGAATACAACATGGCAAAATTTTGATCTTCCCGATGTTCAGATATGTAACAGAGCTTGTTGAAAAATAAAATAACCAAAACTTGAGACAGAGAGAGAGAGAGAAAGAGAGAGAAAAACGAAAACCATTCGCAATTTCGAATATGAAATTCTCGTAAATTGACTCATAAAACCATCTGCCCAACTATCTTTCTATTCACCTATAATTTATTTGATCGAGCAGTTTAAAGAAGTTTAAAGAGGTGTTAACTACCTTTGAACAGTTTACTCCTGTGGAGAACAAAAACAAAACTCTCTTTAAACAAGTCAAAAATAATAATTTTTTTAGTTATATTTGTCTTGAGCTTCTTGACGAGTCAATTAATTATTAATCGAATTGACATAAAAGCGGTTTGAAAATCGATCGACTTCCACTAATTCCTAGCAGGAAACTCGACGGAGAACAGAAATACTTCTGCTTTTAAACTTGACTTAAATTTGCAGAAAAAAGTCGAAATTACTCCGCCCTTATTGGACTAAAATCATCCTCCGCCTCGCAATGAATTGAATGAAGACCAGACCACCTAGCGCATTTTACGATAGTTTGTTTCGAATATTTTAGAAGCCTTTACTATCAATCTATAGGTCTGCATCACATGACAAACTGGCATGGCAAAAGATACCAAAATTTAAGGTTGGTCACGATCAAGATCATCAAAGTTATAAGCTAAAATTGGAAGTGCTGGAAGTGAATTTGTGCACTGCATTATCAATTTGTCTTTGTATACATTGACTTTAATTTTACATAAAGGCCTAATAATACAATCATCAGGTGGGCTATGATGAATTATCTCGAAGTTGTGATATGAGGTGGCCAAACTAACAAGTTTTTACCGTTTCCGTTGTCTGGCGATTGTGTTTGAGTTTCTTTTGATTTGAAAGTTTTTTTTTGTATCATTCTAAAAGTTCTCGTTGACTGAGTCATAAACAAACAACAGGTCGCTTACAGAGCTAAGAGTCAACTTTCGGCAGCACTATTATTCTAGATGAGGATGGGGAATTTTTCTGTTATTTATGGCATCGTCAAGCATAAAAAGCTTCATTGTGCTAAATTAAAGTGTCAACCACAATTTTAAGACGTACACTTCGCATATAATTGGTTCTGCTTTTAGTGCATTATTGGTTGGAATTTTCGAAAATGAGCAAAATATGTTGGCCGGCTATGCTAGAAGTTCCTCGAAACCACAACATACCTTTATATTTCCTAACTCCTCTACCTACATGACAAAAACAACACTCCACCTGATTTATTTTGGGCATTTTCGTAACTATACTATTTACTAGCGATTTCATCGGTTATAAACTCAGCTGAGGGGGTCCTTTGAATAAATTATTCCTGTGGCGCACTACCTCGTAAGATTGCAGCTTTTTTCCAATTTAAAAAGACCGCACTTTAAATACCATTATTCATTTTACTCATTGACACTAAGATATACTTTGGATTAACTTGGCTATTTCAAATCTTTCCAGACTATTGAATTTCCCCTTTTTTTCTCTTTAACTGAGTAATAAATAAAACAAGAGGTCGCTTATAGAGGGAAGAACCACCTTCGGCGGCGGTATATTTTCCTTGATAGGAAAGGAGATTTTCTCTCTCGCATGGCATCTTCAAGCATAATAAAGCTTCAAAGTATTTAATTCAGGCTTCAAACCTAGGTTGTAGACGTGAATTTCGTACATAATTGAGTCTATTTTTTGTGCATTATTGGGTGGAATTTCGAAATTGTGCATAACATGTTGGCCGGCTGTGCTAGAACTTCGTCAAAACAACAACATATCTTTATATTTCCATACTCGTCTACCTTACTTTTGTTAACCTGAATAAATATATTACTTTTGTTAACCTGAATAAATATATCATGGGAAAGGAGTTGGAATTTTGTGTTCAGCCGAGATTAAAAGTCGCGGTAAAGACAAAATAAGTGTCAAACTGAAAAAAATAATCTTCAATGTAAAAAACCGTTCAAATTGGAAAACTTATGTAACTTGTTCTCAAATAGGATCCAACTAAATATGCCAACCAAACAAATTCCTCAACACGAGCTTTGCAAAAATGCGAGCACGACAATTTATGCCATTTTTAATGATCGGCGCTTTTAGAAATGGGCCTTTGAGCGCCGGAGCGATTTTCGCTCTGGAAAGAAAAAAAACTGCAATAAATCGAAAAAAACAAGATGGTTTCCATTACTTTGAGACTAAGAGAAATTCGTTGAAAAAAATCGATGATTTTAACCGAAATGCCTGAACCACTTTTTCGAGAGACTACATCTCAACTACGGTTGAGAGAGACTAATTACCCCATCACTAACCCCGCTCAGTTATCGGTAATAGATAAACTAACCTTGCGAAGACACAAGTACAGACATCGTGAGGCACAGGACTAACAGAATACAGATAAAGATCGAATTCTTCATGGCGCTGAACCCTCTCGAGACCGACTTCCCGAGAAACATAAACTGATGGCAAAATTCGATCTTATAATTATTATTATTTAGTTTTTTTTTTAACTTCCTTGGTGCCTTTTAACCGATAAAATCTGATTATTACTGGTAGTTAAGGAGATCGCTATCCCTGGTAACCAATCATAGAGAGCTATTCTGCACCACTTGACCGACGTGGGCCAATTACCGTTGAGTATTTGTGACACACCCCACAGTTGAAATGTAACGCAACATTCACAGGTGTTTACACATGTTAGACGTACAGACAGTCACGAATTAGACTAAGGAAATAACACACGCTACTTTCTTTCTCTCAGGATGTCAGGCGCCATGGTTCCTTATTGTATTTCTCCTGCCCTCTATAACAAAAAAAATTGAATCTCGGAGGTTACTAGGCTACCGTTAACCAAGTAGGAATGTTACAAGTCATTCCGTGAGAAATCAAAGTGAGATCGTCTCAGTGCTGTATGAAAGGACCGAAAGACAACTTATGAAGTAGAAATTAAATGTCCTGGTCTGTCAATAATCACTACTGAAGCATCTTTTTAAAGCAAACTTTATTAAGCTTTTAGTTTTTTGCTAAAGTCCTGAGTCGCGCCTTTCGATCAACAAGCCTTTTGCGGTATTCAAGAACATAGTACGGTTTCGTAATCCTCTCTGCAATTCATAAAGCTGATAAAACTCGATAACCAGACAAGCATGTATTTCTCTCGGTTCTTATTCCCATTTCTAATAACTTTGTGCCCTCGATGAAATGACTATATCTTAAGGCAACTCCATTTGCGCTACGCACATCTAACTAAGTAAACTGTAATTGTCCTAAAATGTCCCGCTCTCCACGTCGCAACAAGTTCCATAATCACCAGTTACAGATCAAGTTTTTTTCTGCTTCATTTTATTGAATCATAATGTCTAATGACGCTCTAATCTTCACTTCAAATTCAGTAAAGGCGGAACGATTAAGTGAGCAGTAAGAAATTTACCAAGACCGGAAAACCAAACAAAAGTGCCGAATACAAAAGAGTTCAAAGCTACTGCAGTGTAGTAGAGTTTTACCAGAGTTTTACCAGAATTTTACCTCTGTCCGAACAGCTTCGCCGTTCCCTACAACAACAACTCGTACGCGCTGTTTTCAAGTCGGAAACTACGCTGAGATCTCAGCTAGTACGACCAAAAGAAACTGTCGACCCCGCTTAACAAGATGGCGTAGTTTACAGGATTCCCTGTGAATGCGACAAGGTGTACATCAGAGACACTAGAAGACCCATGCAAGACATACCTAAGGCGCACGATCGAGACATCCAACCCGCCCATACCGAGACCTCCGCCGTTTCAGAGCATGCCCACAACACCGGACACAAGCCACTCTGGAACTAAGTGAAGTTTATTGACTGTTACCCTTATTACTACACGCATAGGGTCAAAGAGCCAATTCATATAAGACTTCACCCCGACAACATCAACAGGGATAGTGGAATAGAAATTCCAGAAGCGTGGATGCCCACGATCAAAAAACACAACAACAGGAAAGCCGTGCGACGGCGGACCGCCGAGGGAGCAAATCACGGAGTGAAACAGCAAGGATCGAAATACACCAATGAGAGCTATTGAAAAACAACTAATCACAGCAGATCATGCTTTATGATGAAGACAAGCAGTATGCAGCATGTAGTCGAAACGTTGCAATCTACATCTCACATGACTACAACGTGAGACAAACTAAAAACTTAGCGTTTATAGTTATTCGCCACGACGAATAATCACAGCCTTTTTTACGAGATATCAGTTTACTACAAAAGAGAATTTAATTTTCAATTGACCAATTGAAGCCAGTTTATTAATATTTTATTTGTTTATGTTTTTTGTCGGATATCACCCAGTTTAAGCCGAGGGTATTCGGTCACATGATGCGTTTAAACCAAAAAAAAAATATTTTCTGGGTCATGATTCATCATCATCATTCAACAATTGCATATTTCGCACTTTAGTTGTGTAATACCTTAACACATTCAAAGACATCTGAAAATAACTTTTACTGTCTATTTGTGTAAAATATTCTCAGCCCAAACAAATGCATCTAACACTGATAATGTCCTCTGTTCGAGTATACTCTCAAATAAGGAAACAAACAAAAAAGACTACCAATGAATTATCAGATCTCTTCTTAATGTAATCTTAAGCAACTAGCTGCCATGATTGAGTCCCACAGCCCCTAGAACAGCTCGGATTCTTGACTTTCTATGAGAATGAGAAGTGGTAGTGCTCGTATTTGCCAGTCTTAGTCATAAAGTTTAACTTCGTCATAGGTTTGACTTCTGAATGCAGTAGTACGCAAACAGCGATATCATTTGTCGGTAAAACCGCTTTGGCAAGTAGAAGTGTTATCGCAAGGGTTATCAACACAAGCGCTCTGAAGCCATCTCAATTTGGAGTCTTGAAATATTGATAACAAAGTTTAGCTGATCAGTTACAGTGTATCTTAAAAATCAAGTTTGTAATTTCAAATTTAGAACAATCAATAAAAATGAATTAGAAAACGGGGGGTCAACAATAACGACAATGCCAGTGATATGCCAATGATATAAATAATGTCAGTGATGTTAGAATTAAAGCAATCATTTCAGTGCTTGTGATCGTGTAAGTAATATTTTTTTTCTTTTTTTACCGAGACTGAGTATTTGCTGATGAAGTTACACTCAACTCAGCTGCATAATAAAAAATAACTTTCTTCTTCCTCCAGATCGTGTTCGTGTCCTTCGTGAGTAACATTATTTGATTCACATTTGTACCCTACATGTCCAATCATTAGCTTATCAAGATTAGCCGACACAGTCAGGTTCCATGTGACAAATATTCTCACAAAAATCCATTGTCATGACTTCTGCGATGCGGATCACGTGGTTCATAGGACGTTTGCCGTCAAATGCGTTCTCAGGCGTAAACTCAAAATAACGGCTTTGGCATGAATGAGATAGATCAAAACAACATAAAACGAAACAATATGTCCAAGAAAAATACGATTGATTATCCCTACAACAATAAAAAACGTCATAATAATAAAAAGAATGTTAATAATAACACTATTTATAATAATGGGTTTTAATGATAAGGTTTAGAAATTTATCCGTCTGAATATTGAAGTATCCTAAGGACATACTGAATATTCAAGTATCCTAAAGGCTTATCGGTGTTTACCACAGTCCAGATGTTTTTCTAACGATGAGTATTGTTAAAAGTACCTGACACATCCCTCTTCTGGACAGAAAAACAGATCTCTTCCTTCGTCTTTACAGATGTCATCTTCGTCGCTGTTATATCTGTTCTGTGAAGCCTCATCTTAAACCAGTAGGTTGTGGACCGCTCACCGTTACCCGGACTCCAGCAATTCCGCCAGATGACTCGATAGCCGTCATCATTTGTGAGGCTGTCTCTATGTCGTGGCCAGCATTGAGATGGGTGCGCATGTGACTTTTACTTGTGGCGGCCTTACTATCACAAGATCCTTTTCCGCCTTGGGGGTCGGAAAAGTCAGAACGCTTTAGTTCAATTGCATGCTCACTGGTAACATGATAGACTAAAAGTAATGTAAACGCGCAGTGTTAGCATCCTGCGTTATCACTTCGCATATAAACAGAGTTGACCTTTGGCACGAACCAGTCGCTTTGACTTTCAGAAAATTTTCTCGCCAGGAACTTCATTGCCCAGTCCATCACCATTAACACTGCCCGTGCATCAAGATTTTTGAGAATTTCATCTCTTACGGCATTCTGATTGTGAGATTTCATACTCCTTCTCGTTTCGTTCTTCTGCGCTACAGTTAACACTGCCAATAACTGACCTAACTTCACGAAATAATTTTGGGAGAAGCTCGCATCTATCGCATTTTGAGTCGTGTTCATGATTACAGACTGTGGTGTAATCGTTATCTTGAGGATAACTGAGGGCATATGTCCGACAATGATCAGCGACTGTCGAATCTTTAGATACGTGAACCTTAAAACACCAATAACTTTTTAGTATATACCAATAATTGAAAATGAAAGTATAATGTACCAACCTGGCATAAGAAAAACGTATACACAGGTAACTTTGGCTCTGATTTCAAATGTCCATAGCTTCTAAAATAACACGACACTATATAAAAAGTCATTCTTCGCATTACCTATCACAGTTTTTTCGGCTACAAATTCAAGCACCATAATTAGTGCCAAGAAACTCAGTGTTTCTGTTTTCGTTCCTTAGGAGAAAGGCATTACGAATATACCGAATATGTCTATCTTTCCAGAATTTTACTCTGTTAAATCCGATATAGTTTATTATCCTTTTAAGGAGCACTAACGTGGAAGCAAAACCAAGAAAGTTAAAACATCCTAGAGAGAAACAGTCTTACCTTATAGTCACCTTTTAGGTAGCGTTTCGCTAAATGAATTTTCTCTTTCTGAACCTTGGCCCACGTGACTTCGAACAACATTGGGAACCTTTATTTCCGTATTTGAGGACAGTTTCAGAGTTATCTCGCAAAAAGGCAAGCCATGAATTATGTGGCTACTGGTGATGTACGACAGAAAATGATCAAGTTTCTCTAGCGCAATGTACATTCTTGTGCCTTTAACATATTTTACGTTCGTGCCTTTGCCGCGAAGTAATAAATGATGTCTAGTTATGTTAAAACGATACCTGGACAAATTAGGTGTCCATCTCTGCAAATCTTTGACATTCAATTTATCTGCCATAATGGACAAAATCTGCCTCCGAGAGCTCAAATGGTCTGCGTTGTTATAACATTCGGCCAAACATTCCATCAGAGAGGAGTCAATAGCACTTTCCTCAAGCTCTAATTTAACCAGTGAAAACAACACAGTTTCAGTTTCCCCAGGAACAATATCATCCAAGCATGCATTAACAACATGTCGTACCTTTCTAGTATAAAGCCTTTTTGTCCGCTCGGAAGCTTCTGCCCATGGTGTTTCTAGGGAATGGCGAATTGGACTTATATCTTCTGAAATCAGGAATTTGTTCAACTTCTCCCTTGAAGCTACAGTTTTTTCTTCGGCGAAAGATGGTTCATAGAGATTACTTTCTAATATAAGATATTTCATCTTCCTCTTCTTCTTCCAACCCCTCCCCTTCATCCTTCTCTTTCTAAACCACAAAAACCAAATGAAAGAGAAGAGAATTAGGGGGAAAAATAAAATGAAGGAGAAAAATACAGTAAGGGAAAAGGGGGAGGGGGGGAAAGAGATTGCAAATAGATTTAAATCTATGACAATCTATTGAACAGGGGTCAACTACAGAAACCAATCATTCATTCTAGTCTCCTCACGGTTACCTTTCCTTTTAAGTTATATTTTAGTGAGAGTGTAGATTCAAACATGTCAAAATCCCATATAAACATAAAACTGTCTTTTGCATTACAGAAGCCGATAGCAGAACTGTTTTAGCAGTGCTAATTTCCTGTAACTAACCCCAGCGAAAATCTGCGTGAACCAGCCAAATATTCCAAGTATTTTCAAAACAAAAATTATGGTGTGAGTAGTCACCAGTCTCCTCTAACTTTATAGAGACAAAAAAATTGAATAGGGAGAACCTGCATGGTGTGTGTTGCCTGATACTTAACAGAATGACAGAAGGCGAGCTGACCGTATACGTAAATATCGTAATGTGGATTAAAGCTTAACAGATTCAATATTTTCATCTGCATAATATACTGGTGTCAATGGAACGAGGAGTCGAATTTACTGTGGCTGTCGACTCTTTGTCTTTTTCTATAAGCAGCCTGAGAGTTTTTCGATAAGATGCGCAAATACCTAAGAAAATTAAAGTCAGTTTTGTTTTAGGAAACGAAGAGAAGTCAGTGGGGTGAAGCCAAGTTTACAAAGAGCAAACTTACCTGAGCCTATTTGAAGAAACACTCAAGTTTTCTTTAGAGTTATATGTGAATCAATTTTCCCGATTCCTCGGTCGCATTTCGGCCACTTTTTGCCTCTTCTGTCATGATTGAATAATGCCTATGGCACTTTACACCTCGCAGTAGATCCCCGCCTCCAGCCCAAACCAAGCCTTTCGCGATATAATGGACAGATGGTCATAAAATTTATGTTTGCAGGTTGTGTAAATACTGCTGCTCGGCTGAGGATAAGGTCAACTTCGTTCTCTGCACCGGAAAATCCTATGCTTGCTGTATGGTTGGAAATTGGTTTTGAACAGGTCATTAAGGGATAATTTGTGCTTCTTTTGTCCTGTATCTAGTGTCAAATCCACACATTCCTGTTACGATAGACTTAAAAGAACAGGACACCTCCATATTCATTCATTAACACGCGTTGCAACTCGCTGTGTTTACGAACGTTTATCTAAAAACTGTTACAAAGTGACGACTCTACTTCTACACTACAGACAAATTGTCTCAGTTCGCTCAAAACAAACAAAAACTGACATCTGTTTTTAAATTAATACTGACATTCTTAATTAAATTCATTCGAATAAAAATGATGGGGACGACTTTTTTTATCATTTTACAAGGTTTCCCCAGGGAAACGCCGCAAAACATTTTTTTGTTTCCTTAGATAATGATTTTTTTTACAGCGGTCGCATTTGTCACTCTTTTGCTTTCATTTTTTTTTCCTAAACAGGGTTCTGTTTGTCTTCCCTTTTTACTAAGTTGATACCTAATGAAAAACCGCTAAGATCCACTAGTCATTTGTTTCATGTTTCAATTCTGCAGTGGTAGATTTCACTCGAAGCGGTACTTCACAACATCCACCTGATAACATATGTTTTTGACTTGAGGTCTCTTAGTTTCGCTTTGGTTTGCTGTTCAGTTCAAAACTAATGTTTCGGCAAAGAAGACTTAACGATCGGCACTCTAAGACCATTTTTGAGGAAAATGGAGGAAGTGAATACGCACAACAAAAGCCATAAACGTTCGAAGTATGCAAAACAAACAATACCACCGCTATGAAGTGAGAAATGATTTTGCACGATTAGTTCAGCAACCAAACGAGACCCTCAGGAATACAGTTTCCTTCATCATTGATTTGAAGATGAAAAGGTAAGATTCTATGCGTTAATGTATAGACTTAATGTTTTCTGGTTAACTTTTTAGGTGCTCCTGTCAAGTGTAATTAAAAATCGATTCTTTCGCTCTGAATCATTTCCCCAAAAAATCCTTCGGGCTCTAGAAGAACAACTCTTTCACTTTTAAACGCTAGGTTTTGAACGAATTGCAGTACCACAAGCTTAAATAATAGGCTAACTTTAGATAAGTTTCCTTCTCGATTAAAATAAGTCAGTCAAATTAAATTAGATTGTAAAAGTAAATAGTCAATAATTGCTAAAAATTGTTTTTACGGTATATTTTGACATCTTTCTACAATACATGGTTGATTTTATTGCCCTTGAGTACCTTATTTTGTAACGCAGGGCGTCGTGCATCGCCCTAAATTTCGCATTAAAAAAGCGGCGTTTTCACAAAATTTAGTGATTATCGATGTCCTCGAAAACCAATCGATATTTAGCAAAATGAACTATGCAGGGTTTTGTTTTACATTAAGGTCTATCTAACAGGACATTATGGGCCAAATTGATATTTGAGCTGTTGCCTCGGAATTTAAAAAATGTTTCATTTTTGGTAACATTTGCTCCTAATTTCCAAAGGAAATGAAGTTAACAGTCCCAAAACAATGAGTACAAAGTTTTTTCATTCCAAACGCAACT
Organism: Pocillopora damicornis; assembly: GCF_964200805.1. Classification (NCBI taxonomy): domain Eukaryota; kingdom Metazoa; phylum Cnidaria; class Anthozoa; order Scleractinia; family Pocilloporidae; genus Pocillopora; species Pocillopora damicornis. Next base: position 8,214,471 of record NC_142676.1, read on the forward strand.
TCACACGCTTGGTGAGCATGATGACTACACCAGGACACCAGGAATAGTTTAAACATTTGTATTACTCAGTGGAAATAGCTTTTTTCATTAACGAGTCAAAAGTCCCAATTATCCCTCAAAATCGAACAACTGACTCACGAGTCAAAGTGACACGAAATACCTTTTCACCGTTGTTTTTTCTTTTCTTTTTTTATTAGTATTAATATATATCTGTTTTTTTTTTTATCAGCTTCCATCCCCCACCTCTATAGCTCTTAAGGTAATCAGCCATATGACAGTTAACATGGATCTTCTGGATAACCTTCGCATCTTGTGACCTGAAGTAAAACTTTTTTCGCCGTCTCTCTCCCTCTCTCCCCCCCCTTTCTCAGGGTTACCGGCCAGCAATATTGAAACCCAGAGTTACTAGGTTGCAGTAGAGTGTGAGAGCCGGACGAAAAAATATTTGGCGAACAGACCGAGAATTTCATCAGAGTTAGACTCGGGGACGAGAGCTACGACTTGGAAGGGAAGGGGTGCAGGGGAGAATCTGAATTTGAATTCAATTAACAATTGGTCCATACGTTAGCGTACGTTCATCGAGATATGAAGCACGCGGGAAGTTTGGAGAGCACGAAAGATGCCTAAGAGTTGCTCGAGGCTACGCTTTCAGCAACTCTTACGCATCTTTCGTGCTCTCTAAACTTCCCGCGTGCTTCATATCTCTATGAACGCACGGTGACGTATGAACCAATTGTTAATTTTAATTCTGATCTAAAAATACCTACGGAGGATCATGGTCAAGAGAAACGAAAGTCTTAAATTCATACTCCTGAGCGAGACGACGTGGATGCCATTTGATGGTTAATCAATTTCGTCACATTATTAAATAAAACTAATGAACAAGGAAGCAAAACAAAACAAAATAAACAAATAAACAAAATGATAAAAAGTTATAATGATGTTAAAGAAGGAGAGAGATACCACATAAAATCAGTTCGAATGAAAGAAATATTCAAATCAGAATTTCAGGCTTTTCAGCATCTGAAACCAGGATTGTGTGTTATCCATTTTCTGTATTAAAAAATAAAAATAAAAAACTGTCTAGTCCATAGAAACTATTGCTAGAACAGATGAAAGGAATATTGCCAATGATGTCAATTAACTTGGGAGGCACAGTTTACTCCTTTTTCATCATTTTATTAGCGCCACAGTGATAAAGTACATAAAGTTAAAGACTAGCTTTATACATTATACCAACTTTTCCCAACGATATCAGCAATGAAGCCCTTCTAAAACAAATTTGATATTGAATTCACTAAAAAGTAATTATTGTGCTCGTTAGCAGTGATGCTGATTCTTGCCTTTAATTTTAAGTCTTACGCTTAATATTTTGGTTTTTGCCTGTATAGTCTTAACTTAAGCTATATCTACACTTTGAAGGTGCGCATAGGGCGTGGTTTTAAAGGCTGTTCATAGCTTTCCTTGTCACTGCACCAAGATGTACCCCATGGCTTCAATGTGTTTGTCTCCATTATCTCCTTTGTGCTTTGCTTGGTTTCCACACGTGTTGAAGTTATTAGGATACCCTCCGGTACCAAACCCAATTCTAGAGTCACAGCTCTTGCAATGGTTTTCTTGGTTGGCAATGATACCAATTCTTGCCTTGGAGGTCCATTTATTAACCATAGCATTGAACCCTTCCAAGTTACAGTGGGGCTGTAAGGAAGCTTCTGAGCCAATGAGGGTCCTCCATGTGTCACGACCGAGTGATATCTGGCGGTATTGACCGTCAGCGATCAGCGAGTAAAGTGAGCTGGCGCGCTTATTAAAGACAATGAACTTGAACTGAAAGCCAATCCCCATACCGAGACAGACCTTCGAAAAAGATGTGTTCCAGTAGGATGGAAGCTGGGTCTCTTGTGAGTCAAACCCATTCATACCCCCTTTAAGATTGTATTCAGCTTTGTCGCTCCAGAATGACGAATTAAAGTGAAACGTTCGCTGTAAATATACATAAGTGAAAAGTATAAGTATTAAACAATAACAACGTGGAAAAAAATACAGAAGTGGTGGTAGACCAATCGCCATCAAATTTTAAATATTGAAAGCTTTTTGAATATCAAATTACTTAAAGTTGTTAAAAATGCCAATAGAAAAAGATCCCGTAATATTTACGACACTTGCATACGCTGTACTCTACTAAGTTGCTCGTGGAGAGACAAATGAATCGTGTGGGTTTAAATTCTGCAAAAAATCGATTTCAAAATTTTCAAATTTTCAGAGGAAAACTGATTTCAATGTTAAATCACCGATCATTAATAATCCCAAAAAACACTGTTATACAAAATGGAAATGGCATTTTACTAGTACCAAACAATAAAAAATTTAAGCGTTAAAGTGAAAAAGCCACACCTTTTTGCCATTAATCTTCATGATCGGCGTCCATCCTCCATCTCCACATCCAAAGTCTCCCATGTGACAGAAAACAGAAATTGGTTTTGAGTCTAAGTGCAGGGTAACCTCGCCACTCTTTTTCGATCTACTAAACAAAGAATCTTCTTAAATGGAGAGATTGAGTTGAAACTTGATGAGGGCTATGGCTTCCATATATTTAGTAAATGACACAAAGTACTTTTTGATGAGGCGAAAGTTTTCAAGATGGAAGCTGTGTGCAAGTTTATCATCAAGGTTGCTATGCTTAGCGCAGTATCATTTTCAGAATTATCATTATTAGTAGTACGTTTATTTTCATACCCTCTCATTAAATTCCGCGCCGGCTTTGTTCTTAGTAAATGATTGACTTACACATTCTTATCGAAAATTTCCTTACACGTCGAAGCTGAAAAAAAGAAAATGCATATCAACAGCAATAAACCCTTTAAGAAAGAAAAGAGTTTTGAAACGCTCTCAAAGAGAAAATTTACGTGTGGAATAGTAATACATAACGTTCTTGGTCACTCGTGTAAGAAGTGATAAGAATACAAGCTGGGGAGCCCTCGCGGCCTCGCTGTTTTTACCCAAGCTGCTTGACGCTTCAAATATACACCATAAGACTACTATCTACGCAGGCAAGCGTCTTCACGTCCATCAATAAGTTAACTTGTGTTTAGTTTGAATTCTCAGTAGTTTCTGACAAGGCTATTATCGAAGTTTCTATCGACTTACTATATATCTATACCTCGATATAAATAATTATTATAAACGAAATTCTCGTTGCAGTAGTCTAAACAGACAGAAACAGTGCAAAAACTAGCTTAAAAAATACAACAGGAGAAATGTTACCCAAACGGCAGATATTTCCATCTCCTTAGTATCCTTTTTTGCATGTACAGTTGTACGATCCCTTAGTATTTTTGCACACAGCATCAGCACTGCAGTTGGTTTTTCCTGTAGCACACTCGTCGATATCTAAAAAGACTCTCCTTTAATTAGAACATCATCACTGCTATTTATTTTAAAACTAATGCAGTTTTAAAAATAAAGTGTAGACAGCAACTAGAGACCCCAGTTGGATCCGATGTCTTAAGAGTCTTGCAATTTTTCTGCCGTTCTCTTGGCCATGCAAGAGTAACATCATCCCAAATTTGGTATGGATTATTGAGCATCAGAAGTTGTCCGTCTTTCAAATTAGCAGGTAATTTAGTGTTAATAACTGGGTTGAAAACGTAAATTAGCCACCGTAAAGGGTAAAAAAGCTGACGTTTCGAGCGTTAGCCCTTCGTCAATCGCTCTAACGAAGGGCTAACGCTCGAAACGTCAGCTTTTTTACCCTTTACGGTGGCTAATTTACGTTTTCAACCCAGTTGTTAACACTAAATTACATGCTATACTCTCCCACCGACGCAGCACCACAGTTTCTTTAGAAACTTACCCCTTTATTTATTCGTCTTTCAAATTCACTATTTTTAGAAAGTACATTACTTTTAAAAATATGAAATTTTCCGCCGCTTTGCTTGATGATACCAATAAGAAGCAATATATATTTACATTTCTCAGTATCTAATTGATTAACATTAGACTCAGAAACTAAAGGCTCTGTTTTACCTTTGCAAGTCCGTCCATCCCCAGTAAATCCTGGTTTGCATTTGCAGCTATATGATCCCTTGGTATTGTTGCACATAGCATCAGCACTGCAGTTGGATGTTCCGTCAGTACACTCGTTTACATCTGCAAAATTTATGGCAACCAATTCAATAGCGAAAAACCCTAACAACTTGACCAATTTCATCATTTCAAGGGTTGAAATTTGTGTTTTCAGTTTCCATTCCCTTGTTCGTTAAATAAAATTAGGGCTTCGGTCACTTTTACCTTCACAAGTCTGTCGATCTCCAGAATATCCAGGTTTACATGAACAGTTATAGGAACCTTTGTTACTGTTGCAAAGAGCATTTTCACTGCAGGCTTGTGTTCCTAAAGCACACTCATCGATATCTAAATATATTCTTTCTTAATTAGAACATCATCATTGCAGATGTGAAAATAAGATGTGAAAAACAAATTGAGACCTACGTGGGATCCCAAGTGATAGTCCTGCAATTTTGGAGCAGCTTTGCAGCCAACAGTCAGTTAAGAGCTGTACGGTTATTGTATGAGTTTATAAAAAAAAGGAACTTAACTTTTACAGGTGCCTTTCGAAGTTGTGTATAAAATTGGAGTCAATACCAACCTATGGCTGGTTTGACAACGCAGGGATTACCTTTCTTACACTTTGGACCTTTGAATCCAGTGATACACAAACAGCGATATCCTTTGTCAGTAAAACCGCTTTGACAAGTAGAATTGTTATCGCAAGGGTTATCAACACAAGCACTCTGAGGCCAAAGGAAGAAATAGCAACAATTTTGATATCAAACGTTGAAATATTGATATAATGGAAAACAAGCAGCACATAAACCAACAATAATGATAATGCTAGACATAAAAATATTGACAGTGATATTAGAATTAAAGCAACGATTGCAACGCTTGTGATCGGGAAACTAGTTTTTTCTTTTACTTGAAATGAATATTTGGTAATGATGCAACACCTACCTCAGCTGAACGATAAAGATAATGGTCTTCATTCTTCAGGTCGTGTTCGTGTCTTTCGTGAGTAACATTGTTCAGTTCACATTTGTACCCTCCATGTCCATTCACTCGTTTATCAAGATTAATGCTGACACAGTCAGGTTCCATAAAACACACGTTCTCACAAAAATCCTCTGTCGTGACTTCTGCGACGCGGATCACGTGGTTTATAAGGCGTTTGCCGTCAAATGCTTTTTCAGGCGTAAACTTCAATTGTCGGCATTGGTCTGCTTCAGAGAAGTCTTCGATAATTATAAATAATACAATAAAAGAAAACACTGGTAAAAAAGATGGCCATAAGAGAAGTGAGTATGATGATAACAATATTAATATTAATTATTATAATGTTTAGGTTTAGCAATGAGGTTAAGCATAGTTTCTCCGTCGGAATATATCTAGGTATCCCAAATTTTTCAATTCATCCATCCATACGCTTCCTTTTTTGTCTTCCATTCTAATTTCTAGGTTGATACCTTTCTAGATAAATTACAGACAATTATCCGTACTGCTATCTGTAGGAAACTTGCCGATGGCAATAATTTCCACAGAAAAATGTAATTTTCCATTCGAAAATTCCCCAAAAATGTTCTCAGCGCAGACGAAGTTCATAGGTTTTAATTAGCAAATTGGACTGAATCGTTGAAGAAATCCACGAATAACCAGATCAATGAACAAAGAACTTTTGCAAAGATCTTGTCATTCTAGAAGACCTTTATTGCAAAACTTCTTTTTCTTCGAATAAATTACTTCTCTAAAGTTACATATCTAGCAATAATCACAAATTTGTGGATATTCCCTGACGTTGGGAGTTATTTGTTAGATAAAAAGTTAAACACAACTGAGGCAAAAATCTAACTTTAGCAGCGCAATAAACACAAAAACCACTCCAGCCGACACAAACAAGACTGAGCGGCATAACAAAAGAGGACTTAGAAGACAATATAATTTACGAGTGTAAATGTTTCACATGTTCGAATACAAAATACAAAATGAATAAATGAATAAAGAGGTGATAGAGAGGTAGGAAATATTATAACATACCATCTTGGATGACGAGCCCGACTAAAAAGAAAAGATTATGTAAAATAACGAGAACAAAACAAAAAGGAGAAATGAAAAACATTCGCAATTAAATCCACATAAAGGTACTCGACCCAACTTTCTGCCCAAGCATCTTTCCATCACTAATAATTTACTTGGTTAGGAAGTTTAAGGAAGTTTTAAGCTATCCTTAAACAGTTTCCTATTGTGGAGATAAATAACAAAACCTTCTTCAAACATATAACATGCAGGTGTTGAACGGTTACTATGATCATGAAGGACTAATGTCTCTCCTCTATTTCCGTTCATAAATGAGTAATGGTGAGGCTAACCTTGTGATGAGACATAGGCAAGTATCACGAAGCACAACAGCTTCGACTTCTTCATCGCGCGGATCGCCAGGTTTCTGCGACTGACTTCAGGAATTATATGCAAATCGTTGCGAAATATCTTAATTAGATTCTTTTTGTTATGGTAAAAGCTTTCATATATATATATATATATATATATATATATATATATATATATATATATATATAATTTTTTTTTTTAACCAATGAGTGTTTCCTTACTGTTCTTCGTTTTAATTTGATATCTTTATCCCTTGTTCCAGCACGAAAACAATTCATTGGATGAAAATATATTAAATTTTACGAAGCCTCTCGACGAGTCACTTAATAATCAATAGTTCCGACGTGGTTAAAGTCTAAAAAGCGGTTTCCATATTCTTAGTAAGAAACTAAATAGAAAACTTAAATGCTTTTGCTGCTTTACTTGGCTTTCATTGGTAGAAATAGGGGTGAGCAATTTTGTCCTTATTAGGCACAAAATCGTCTTCCTCCCTAAAATACACTACTGAAAACTAGAGTACCTAGCGCATTTAACGACAAATCTTTATGACGCAGAGCGGAATAAATATTTTAAGAGGAAAAAAGGACGCAACTACATTTTCCCGGCAAGCCTGTTTCGTGAATCGCTTCGCTCTTCAGGGGTTTAATGATTAAACCCCTGAAGAGTGAAGTGATTCACGAAACAGGCTTGTCGGGAAATTGTAGTTGCTTCCTTTTTTCCTCTTAATATATATATATATATATATATATATATATATATATATATATATATATATATTTGCAACAATTGCATGGCCTTAACATGCAATTGTTGCAAAAATATATATATATATATATATATATATATATATATATTAAGAGGAAAAAAGGAAGCAACTACAATTTCCCGACAAGCCTTTTACGAACATTTAACGGGTGCTTTTTACAAACTTTAAGGTCGTACGTTTTAAAAACATTTATTACATAAGGCTATTCATTTGACCTTAATTACATAAGGGTTGTTTACTAGTACTGTTTTATATAAGCTGTTTTGTCGTAAATTTAAATGGCTCTGTTACATAGCGCCTTCGGCCCAGATACTAAAAAAAATTAAAAACTCCTGCATTTAAACTTTTCGAGCATGAGTGTAAAAAAAATTAAGATAAGACGAAAGAGGTGGCTAAATAGGTATAAAATATTTCAAGTGATGAACTTGGATGACAAGCTCAATAACAAAGAAGCAGTCTAAAAAAAACAACAAAAAAAGAGAGAGAAATAAAGAAAAGAAAATCTTTCACGATTGGTTGCGAAAGAAATACACAAAAACCATCTGCTCATTCATCATCTATTCACTCACAGCATATTGGTCACGAATTTGAAAAAAGTGATACAGGTGCTTAACGGTAACTATAATTGAGAAGAACCACTCCTCATCAGAAATGAATAATGCTTAAGCTCACCTTGCGATGAGACAGAAACAGATATCAAGAAGCACCAAAGTCACAGAACATATATAGGAATCAAATTCTCCATGACACAGATCGCTTTGTGAGACCGACTTTTACGAAAGATGCGCAACTTAGTCGAATAAGTTTTATTTAATTTTCTCCTTATGGTAAAAACTTCCAGACTTCTTTTAACCAATGAGACCTGGATGTTACTTTATCGTGTTTTGTTTTAGTTTGATATCGATCTTTATTCATTTTACCAACGGGTTTTCAATTCATTGAGAGAAAAAGGATCATTTCATCTCACTTTACTAAGGTTCTCGATGATTGCTATCATTAACAGCTGTTAAAGTTTGAAAATCGATTTCTGTATTCTTAGCAACAAACTTAACGGAAAAAAAAAAATTAATGCTACTGCTGCTGTTTTTGGCTTGAATTTGTAGAAATATAGGGTAAACTATTTTGCCTTTATTAGGTCCAAAATTTTCCTCCGCCTTGAAATGAACTTGCTGAAAACTAGATCAACTGGCACCTCTTATAACAGCTCTTTATGAATATTTCAGAGACTTTTACTATCAGTCTATAGGTTTACATTGTATGACAAACTGGCATGGCAAACGTGACGGTCATCTTATCGTTCTTTGTTTTAATTTGATATATATATATGTTATTTGCCGGCTGGGAGGTCCGTACGGTGAAAAACTGTGACCGAGGTCTTGAAAATACTGCCCGAGGCCGTAGGCTGAGGGCAGCATTTTCAAGACCGAGGTCACAGTTTTTCACCGTACGGACCGACCCTTAGCCGGTAAATAACATATTTATTGTTTTCAAACTTAACGAAATTCTTTCCGAAAGAACCCGAATGATTTAGGGCTGAAAATACGGCAAGATCTTCCATAAACTGAACAATTTTTGAGCGAGTAAATGGTAGTTAAAATAGAGGTGATGCAAATTAAAGAGAGATGCCTCAGCGAAACATTTTCATTTCCGTAACGATAAAGGTGATTTAAAAGGCTTCCAAACAAACTTTGAAACATTATTTTTACAAGTATCTGTCACAATCTGACACCTGTCAATTAGAGAGCGCGTAAGAAAAAAAAAAGCATAAGAGCATTTGAAAAACAACGGAACTAGTTTGGCAAGGACTGTCACGACAATGTTTTCTTCAAAATCAGTCAATGATCTAACGGAAAGTATTATTCACTCTCATCGACGATTCATTCATGTACGAAGATTTGCCTCTGTTCATTAAGTAAACGGCGAGGAAAGTAATTGTGAGTAAATTCAATCTTTTTATTTTGAAGTTGTGAGAGTTTGCTCGTTTGTTTGCTGCAATGGCGTGTGTAAATCTGGTCTTTCCTTCACAAAAACTAAATTCGAACGGCACACTCCAACGAGACACAAGGGAATTTAATGCGGCCTTTTCTCAAAAAATTCCTTCAGTTTCTGTTGTGTAATTTACGGTACAAATGTCCAAATTGAACGGAATTGGAAAGACTCACCGGGAGCCTATATTTGTTGTAGAACTTAAATTAAAACTTTGCTCGCTCTTTCTCTACTAACAATTTTCTCGAGAAAATTCAGATGTTAAATTAATGAAAGTTCCATCGTTCAGTTTAACTGTAACCAAATACCTCACGTTTTAACTTTCTGGGTACTTTTTGTGAACGATTAAAATTAATTGCAGACGGTATTTAGGCCGCTTGTCAACCAACGTAATGACACTATTGTTCATACAAATTCATTCTGAATATTTTTCTGTCAACCAAAGGGATTTGATAGAGAGAAAAGAGAGGATTCATAAGTTATTTATCGGCTTGAGGTAGTGACCGACTTGTTTGCTTTAAAATACTGCCCAGCCGGAAAACGAGGTATATTTATGAAAAATGACAACGAAAGTTGGGATGTACTCGGCGACTCACGAAAGCGTTACCGTGGCCCGTGGGCAGAGATAAGAAAATACTGACCGGGTAAAGAACCAATCAGATTGCAGGATTCGTTACCGTGCCCTCTAAAAAAACAATAAATTTCGTTATTTTGCCAGCAGGTATTCAATTCATCGGGAGAAAAAAGACTGTTTATCTTACTAAGTTTCGGGGTGATTAATCGTACTGACATAACTACGGATTAAGTTTGAAAATTGCTTTTTTTTTTCTTAACAAGAACCAAACGGAGAATATGGATGCTACTGTTGCTGCACTTAGCTTTGATTTAAAGGAACATACCAAAATTACCTTAATAAGCTCCATCCTTGGCCATCCTGATTTCGTTTGAGTTATTTAAGTGTCTTTAATGTTAGCCTACCCTAGCCAGCCTGTGTGGCTGACGAACAAAGAGGTGGAATAACCTGCTTTTGTAACCCGTGCCCCATAAACCACATTAAAGATTAATAAAACAAATAGCACTTCAAGACATGTATTTCCTGTTCTCAACAAACTCCAACATCGATTTTTACTACTGTCTTGTAAAATTTCCGCTGCGATTATTTCCGGTTACGTTTATCGCTTGTTTCCACTTTTTTACGCCCTAACACTTTTCACTGTTATAATCCATAAGTACCAAATAAATAAAATGATTAAAAGATAGGTAGGACGTAATTCTTTCATTTCAGCTCAACTCGGCGAAAAGAAACAAACAAAAAGGGTCCTATAATCAGACCTTTTCGGAATGGTAACTTAAGAGAGATATTCGCGGTGTAATATTTCTTAGTTTTAGTGACGGAAACACGAATCCGCGAACATTATTAAGAGTCGTCATAGTTCCCCGTAAAAATTGCATCGACCGCGTAAGAAGGAAAGTTAACTGTGAACTAACAGAAATAATTCTCGCCCTACGCTTCCACTTGGTAGTATAAAATTGATTGGTCAATTTTGAAGTGGTTGGCATTTGCTACGTCCCAGTCAGCAATGTGATTCGAACCACGTTTTTCTAAAGACTGATACTGAGACTGAAACTCTTTGCATTGGACTTACTAATTGCATCAACTACATTTGTAAAGGTGGATCACTTCTAGATCAGACTCTCCTAAACAGATGTCTTCAACCACCGCAATCGTATGAAAATCTTACTCACGACTTTTAAATTATAAAAGAGCCAAGCAGAACGACCTGACTGTACCTAAAGATCGAAAATTATCAATCACGACTGCCTTACGCACTTTAAAGTCCTACAACCCATGAAATTGCGACAGAACAGGCCAATCCGTCCACATGAACCCGATTTTTACGGATCAAGCACAATCAAATCGAACTCAGCTTCTGCTCAAAAATATTTGAGCAGAAATGCCTTCAATTTTGTAGCTCGCTTAAGTGTTTTGAGGCCAAGCACTTAAGATGGTAAAACTGATTTTTTTTTCAAGACATGGAACGTTCAGTGATTGGCTCAACGCAACAGATGAATAATGGCAAGGCTGAGTTCTTTTTGGAAACCAATAAACGTTAGTAGATCAAAAAGGATCGAATAGATGCTAAGTTTATGCAGAAGATCTAAACGATGTTTTGAGTGGTTTTTGTGGTTATTTCTGACCAGAACTGATATTAATCACTGTGGATATGTTCTCGCCCTTAGCTTTTCCACTTGTATCTTCTCTCCTCGTTACAAAATTTAAATTTGTTTTGAGTGATTCAATTGAATTACGCTCTTCAACTGCAATCTCAGAAAAAGACAACTTTGTTCTGAAATTTAGAAACTGGAAATCACCTTTGATAAAGTCCTCAACAAAAAATACTGCATCAGTTTGATCTTGATGTTTTATTAGTTCTTACCCCTTAAGCTACATATACTTTTTAAGGTCTATATGGGTGTGGCTCGAGGTCCATCAGCTTAGGGACGGTTTATTGTCACCCTTGTCACTGCACCAAAATGTATCCCATGGTTTTGATGTGTTTGCCTCCATTATCTGAAGATGGGCCATTAGCTGCCTCGTTTCCACACGTGTTGGTGTCATCATGATATCCTCCCGTACCAAAACCAATTCTAGAATCAGGGGTTACGCAGTCTCCCTCATTATTCCCAAGGAAACCAATCCTTGCTCTGGAAGAGCCGTTATCACTACCCATAGTATTGAACCCTTCTTTGTTGCAGTTATGCTGCAAGGACGCCGGCGAACCAATAAGCGTCTTCCACGTGTTACGACCCAGTGAGGTTGCGCGGTATTTTCCATCAGCGAGGAGTGCGTACCGTGAGTTGGCTTGCCTGTTGATGACAATGAACCTGGGCTGATGAAAAATCTTCATACCGAGGCAGATCTTGGAGAAGGATGTGTTCCAGTAGGTCGGTAACTTGGTTTCTAGTATATCAAAGCCAGTCTTGCCTCCAGCAAAGTTATAGGCATTTCTGTTGCTCCAGAATTGGGAATCGTAATGGAAGGTTCTCTGAAAAAAAAGAATTACACCTTTGATTTACCTTTGTTAATTTTAATAATATCGAGATTTTCTTAAAGGAGTCATGGAGTGAACCTGCGTGCCGTCAATCTTCATGGCGAGCGTCCATCCTCCATCCCCACATCCAAAGTTTCCCATGTGACAGAAAACAGGAATCGTTTGTGAACCAAACATCAGTGGGTATACTTGGCTTCGTCGCGACCTTAAGGAAAAAGAGGAAGTAAAAATAAAAATTGTCAACCTATGGGTACCCATTTGTGCCAAAATACCAAGCGCTAGTAACAAACTCAAATGTTACTGCTAAAATATCAATCACTAGTGACAAAACTCAAATGTTACTGCTAAAATACCAATCACCAGGGACAAATCTCAATCGTTGGTGCTAGCCTCGATTTCATTTGTCATCAATTTTTATCAAAGATGAACCATTGAAGTCTTGCTTACTTTTTTGAAATCTGATAAGGGACAGACAGACCGGCACGGACTCCCAACGTGGCTTTTGTGGTCGCGTCGCATTATTGCCTTCAAAGTATATTTTTGCCCTCACAAGCGTGTCTTTCAGGGATTTTTTCTTTTTGTAAGAGATGATCGGAGCTTTTGTAAAAATCGTTTTCAGCAAGGGCTGGTTGTGTATCAGACTCCAATCCATTAGTATTTTTATTTTTAATTTTTAACCGCCGAGTGGTACGTTGCGACAGACGGCAATAAACGTTGGTAACCTTATGGCTTTTGTGCACGTGTAAGAGCTGATTGTCTTGAGGCAAAATTGACCTCTAATAGAGACCATTCTATGATGTTTTCAGGGTACCCTTTTGCTTTGAGGTGTTGTTTAAACGGTTCCATTCTCTATGGTCGGTTTCGCTTTGTTGAATTAATCTCGTTCCGATTTACACCATAAAAATATTGGCAAATGACACTTCTATTTTCATACCCATAGCGGTTCCATGTGTTTGGAGGAAGTTCTCCTCATTGAATTGAAACGAATTTTCTTAAAGGATTAAGCCAAGCATTTCCCTAAGGTAGTGCGTTGGGATCGGTGCATTATGATGGTAGAACTTTTTGTATGCTTCACATACTATGTTCGTTCCTTTTTCTTGAGGTATATTTGTGTATAAGCTAGAAACGTCCATTGATACTAGAATTGTTCAATCTTTCCGTTTAGGTTTTTTCTTGTACATAATGTCGCGGGATCAGTTTTTCATATTTAGATTTGTACATGAGGTTGAAGTTTTTGGCAGATTACCAAAACCGTTATCCTCATCATGTCTCACTAATCGTGTCTTGTTTTCTGGACCTTGGGCTCAGATTAGTATCTTTGTCTATCTTTGTTTTTTCGAAGAACTTGGTATGTTATCCTTTACATAGGATTTTTGCAGTTGTTATATAGGCTGGAGTAGCGTCTCCACAAAAGATGATATTTTCTCAGAAGGGCCGTCAGAACCTAAGATTGTAGGTCTACCGACCAGTGTAGTTTTATGTATTTTCGAGAGCCTACAGAATATTGGTATTCAAGGTGGATTGGGAGTTTGTGAAAGCCATTTCTTAGTCATGTCATCAAGTCACCCATGTGACAGAAAAAAGAAACTGGCTTTGAGTCTAAGTGCGGTTAGACGATCTACTAAATAAAGAATCTTCTTTGAAGGAAAGATTCAGTTGAAACATGATAAGAGCCAGGGCTTCCTCATGTTCAGTAAATGACACAAAGTACTTTTCGATCACGCGACTCCTTTCAAGAGAGAAGCTCGCATGGAAGTTAATTATCAAGGTTGTTATGCTTAGTGCAACATTATTTTTTAGAATTATTACTATTATTAGTACTGTTATTTTCATATTCTCTCATTAAATTCCGCTCCGGCTCTGATTTTGTCAGTGAATAATTGACTTACACATTCTGGTCGAAAACTTCCTTACACGTCGAAGCTGAAAAAAAGAAAAAGTATGCCAACAGCAATAAACCCTTCGAGAAAAAAAAAATGGGAAAAAAATTGAAAAAAAAAAAAAGATGAGATGGCGTCTTGAATGCTCTTAAAGGGAAAATGTACATGTGGAATAACAGATATATAACATTGTAATCCAGGTTTAAGAAAGTAATTGGTCGCTATTAGAGAGAAATAACAGATTAGAATAATCCTTAAGTACGAAAGTTATCAACTCCATTTAGTTGTAATGGCTATGAAATTCTCCATGAGCCAGTTTTTTGCGCTGGTTTGACTTTGGTGAGCTTTGTGATTGGTGCAGATACTCACTATGCGAAGAGGATGAAAGCAATCGTGACTTGGTCACTCGTGTTTTCGTAATTTGCATTGTTACCGGCGTCTAATGCGCTAGATGAAAATCAAAGCAGGGGAACTGCGAACTGAAGCTGCACCCCAAGCCCCGCGCGACCTCGCCGCTTTTACTCAAGCCGCTAAACGCTTTAAATGCACACATAAGACTGCTATCTACACGTCCATCAAGAATTTAGCTTGGTGTTATTTTGAATTCTCGGTAATTTCTAAGGAAGCATTTATGGAAGTTCTTATCGACTAACTTTATATCTATTTCTCGATATACATGATTGTTGTAAACGAACTTCTCATTACAGTAGTCTAAACAGACAAAAACTGTACAAAAACTAGCTTAAAAAATAAAGCAGAAGAAATGTTACCCAAACGGCAGATATTTCCATCTCCATAGTATCCTTGTTTGCATGTACAGTTGTACGATCCCTTAGTATTGTTGCACACAGCATCAGCACTGCAATTGGATGTTCCCTCGATACACTCGTTTATGTCTGCAAGATTCAAGCTCATTGATGTAGAGTATATTAAAGTTAAGTACAATGTACTTTGATAATTTAACCCTTAGGCTTATGCCAAAGATTTTCTGGTAAATATCATGTCACAAACTGAGGATGACAGTCTTTAATACCATTGGGGTGCATCTTTCGTTAATGACAAAAAGGAATTTGATCGTCAATTGACCAATCGAAGCCTGTTTATTAATAATTTATTTGTTTAACTTCCCCTACGCTCCATCCATGGAGCTTATACAAAGAATTTTTAGTCACTGATGGAAATACTGACATCTCCTCCATAAAACTTATAACATGCAGACGTATTTTACCTTCCTCGCAAGTCCGACCCTTGAATCCAGCGGAACACAAACACTGATAACTTTTGTCGGTAAAACCGCTGAGACAAGTGGAGTTGTTCTTGAAGGGTTTTTTTGCACAAGCACTCTGATGCAAAAATAAAAAGAAAAATCCTAGACATTTTGGTAAGACCCATACCCCTTGTCTTATAAGTCTTACTCCTTCTGGAGATGCAACGTTGTGATAAGACTTGTAAAAAGCCTCACATTCCAAATACATAGACTCTTAATCAAAATCAAAAGTAAGGGAGAAACAAGAATCGTTTTATTATGATACGCAACTAGCTATGCTCCCATTTTGTGCTCTGGAAGTAAGCTAAGTATCGAACGTATTTAAATTTGTAAGCCTGAACATTTAAAATTGAATATTGTGCTTTTATTTCAGCTTTAAACAAAGAAACCTACGCTGCACTCGGTATTAAATCTTCATAGCTGGGAAAGAGTCCACCTGACGTTGACCATGTGTGAGCCTCTTATAGCAAAATGATAACACACCAATGAAGCCCCAATCAATTTTCTCCAACTAAAATTCTCTTTTTTCGAGATTGGCAAACATACCACAATTGATCCTTTGCCAATTAACATATAGATGAATAGCAATGACAAATGTATTTAATTATAATAATTGAAACGATGATTTCATGCTCGTGATCGTAAACGTAATTGCTATGGTATCGTAGCATTTTTCAATTAACTACCTCCTCAGCTGAATGATATAAAAAATAGGTTTCGTGCTTCCTAAAATCATCTAGTCTGATTCGTGCCCTAAGTAACATTGTTCTTTTTGCAACTGCATTTTCCTGCTGTGTTTCAAAATCATTCCTTAAGTCATGCATTCAAGGTGTAATTAAACCTTACCTCAAAGAAATAGTGATGCGAACTCTTTTTTTCTTTGTATTCATTGGGGTTGCTGTACTTATCAAAAGACAGCAACTCACACCAAAAATCACCTTCAGCAGCCAGGTTCACGGAAACACACAGAGGATGGTGAAGGCATTTAAATGTGCATTCAAAGTCGTCGTACACCATAATTTCGTCAAGCTTAGGTACATCGAGATAACGAAACTTGTCGAACGAGAGCAGACCTTGCCTGGATATCTGTGATGAAGTCGCTAGTATGTCGTCGGGCTCTAAACTGGCTGCTCCTGTCGGTTAAGAGTATACGCGCCTTTTGTCGATATGTTTCCTTTGTTTTGTTTTTTTTTCTAAATGCTTACTTTTAGGACTAGATGTTTGATGACACTTACTCAGGGACAACTAATTAGAGTGCGTAGTCTACCTGCACTTGCCATGAATAATTGTTCGCGATTAAAATTATTGTGACCGACAATAGATCGAAAAGGTATTCATTTCGCCAAAACAAAAAGAGCTATTAAAATAAAAACCGGCGTAGAAAAAAAGGAAGCTTGCAGATCTTACCTAGATCCTTTTCAACCAACAGCTTTTGGCAGATCTGATTATGAACTTTTTGTGAAGGAACCTCGAATTATTTCAAACTTTCAAAAGTGATAATATTTCACCCTAATTATTTTCTAGTATACTTCCTTTTCCTTTTTCTTAAACCTCTTTGTTTGTCTTGTAGTCGATGGTATCCATTGCCACCGGTGGAAGACTTGGGTGATGCAGGCGTTTATTACCAGAGATAAACGCACAAATAGGAAATTTACTATCTCAAACTCGCCGGTATACATTCAAGTTGAATAGGAGAAATTCAAAATTAGAAGTGCTGCTTTTGCTCAGCCAGGCCGTTATTTCTAAATTTAGTGAAGTACAGTGAATTGCTAAGTTTCCAAAAGGTTGAGCTACCCATTCTGCCAGAACTATCACAAGAAATTTTATAAACAGCCTGGACGACAGACGAGCTTTCTTGTAGAACTTCCTGTTCCACAGCCGAACAGATTCCTATTCAGAGGCTCCAAACGAAACATGAGTCGCACATTATATTTTTCCCGTGGACTGTGGACGTCATAGTCCATTTTTTAGTGAAAAAGTTGACAACGCGTGGGCAATAACCATTGCAGGAGACACAAAGAATAATGAAGGCATAATTTAAGGATAAAAGCTGCATTCACACTGCCATATTTTTTTTCCATACCCGAGGGTGTAATACCAAACGAAAAAAAAAACACACACTTGATTAACTTGGTTCGTTTACTGGATATAAACGAAGAACCAGTCTAGTAAATCAAAATTTACATACGAAAGCAACGAAAACCATCTGCACTCTCCATTAAGTGACACTCACAAAGCTTAATCGAATTTAAAGTGACTGCACTTTAAATACCATTCTTAGGAACACTTTCCAAATTGACACTAATAATGACTTAGGATTAACTTGACTATTTCGAATTTATCTTGACTTTTAGTGAATTCCCTCTTTCTTCCTCTTTAATTGAATGATAAACAAAGCAATAGGTCGTTTATACAGCGAAAAACCACCTTAGGCGACGGTATTTTTCTGGATGGGAATGGAGAATTTCCTCTCTCTCTCGCATGGCATATTCAAGCATAAAAATCTTCAAAGTTTAAGACTAAAACAGATTCATGGCAAAATGTGAAAGAAATCGATTTTTTTAACCGAAATTCATTAGACCACTTCTTAGAGAGACTGCATCTCAACTACGATTGAGAGGGACTAATTTCCCCTCACTGACCTCCGCTCAGAAATGAGTAATGGGGAAACTAACCTTGCGAAGACACAAGTGCAGACATCATGAGGCACAAAACTAACAGAACGAAGATAATGATCGAATTCTTCATGGCTCTGAGCCCTCTGGAGACCGACTTCCCGAAAGACATACAAATTGACGCCTAAATTCTCTATCATTTTCTTTTTTTTAACTTCCTGACTTCCTTTAACCAATGAAATCTGAGTATTGATGGTAGTTAAGGGGGTAACTATCTCTGGTAACCAATCGTAGAACGCTTTTTTGCACCAACACTCAACAAGCCTTGTGCGTCATTCAAGAACATGAAGACTACACCACCTGGTGCATTTTACGATAGTTTGTTTTGAATATTTTAGACGCTTTTATTTTCATTCTATAGGTCTGCATCATGTGAAAAACTGGCAAGGCAAAAATACCAAAATTATAGGTTGGTCACGATCGAGATCATTAAAGTTATAAGCTAAAATTGGAGGTGCTGCGAGTGAATTTATGCACTTTACTATAAATTTGTTTTTATATACACTGACTATGATTTATCATAAAGGCTTAGCAATACTCTCATTAGGTAAACTTTGATAAATTATCACAACGTTGTGATATGAGGTGGCCAAACTAACCAGTTTTTACCGATTCTTTGATATATTTGTTTCCATTGTCTGACGACTGCGTTTCAGCTTCTTTTTATGTAAATCAGTCTGAGTCTGACTATCATAAAGAGGCCAGGCCACTTTCTGCTTTCAAAAATAACATCAAAGCTTGATAAAAATCATTCAGGAGGATAAGGAGAATTATTTCTGAAAGTAGTTCACGAAAAAAACCTAATTTTGCTGTATAATATAATTGTAATTTGTTCCAATTATGCAAACCGTTCATCTATCCACTCAGCTGAAATTTTCATCGGTTAATTAATCATAACTTAATAACTTTTTTAAAATATATTTTTTATGACAAAACTGCGAGGCGATTTTAATTCATTTTGAAATTTTTTACTCTTCTTACAGTGGTACAATTGGTATATGCTAATATTTCTCATTCTCCTTCTCCTTTTTTATCTCCCATTTAACTATCGAATTATTCAGCAAAACATTTAACAAGGCATTGAGTATCACGAAATGTGAAATAAAAAAACAAAAGGAAAAACGGCTGGAAGATGACAAGCTTTGACTGGCGTGCCACTCTTTTCTTCCTATCACATCATGTCTTCATCTGTCATTTATTGATTAGCATATGCACGCAATATATAGCCTGTTGTTATCTAGCGTGTCTTTGTGACCAGAGCACGGGATGTTTACTTTGGTAGAAAGATCTCTTAAAACTCTCGCATTTCATAAATTTGAAATGACCTGGCTTCCATAATAAGTTTTTGAGGTCCCGGCGGAATGGCAAGGTCGACGATAGCGACCACATCCCCTAGCTGTCTAATCCTCGAAATCGGAAGCGAGTTGAATTAGAATCTCTTACTCAGAGGAGAAGCAGGCATAAAATGACTAAACTCTTACCTGAAGTCCTATTGTTTCTCGTGGTTCACCTTTCCAAACACTGCGATGAGACAATCGACGATTCCGATGAATTTGCTGCTTTATTTCTTAGGGTTGATATTGGAGTCATAATGAAGCCCCTCTGTAACAGGTTTAATATTGAAGTCGCAACACAAGTAGATATTCTTTTAGTTACCAGTGATACTGATTAATTCGTGCTTTGAATCGAAAACCTTGGTCACCGTAGCACTCAACCCTTCCTTAGTACATTTCAGAGACTCTGAGCAAACGAGACTAAACCGGTTTCAATCTACTATTCGGCTTTCTTCGTTTTTCTTTGTTTTCTGCCTTTTACTTAAAATACATCTGCATTTTACAGCCACACTTTGGGCGCCGCTTTGAGGCAGGTTATTGTTTCCTTGTTACTGAACCAAGATATACCTGCTATAACACGTGTTGGAGTTGACCTATGCCCTCCTGTACCCAAACCAATTCTGAGATAAGGTACCCCTTAGGCTTATGGCAAAGATATCTGGTATTGGTTCACAAACTGAGATGTCAGTCTTTTAATACCATTAATGGGCGTCTATCCTTTATGACAAAAAATACTTTAAATTGTCAATTGACCAATCGAAACCAGTTTTGTAATAATTCATTTGTATAACTTCTCCCAAGCTCCATCCGTGGAGCTCATACTAGGATTTTCAAGTCACGGACGGAAAGTATGACATCTTCTCCTTACAACTTAGAATATGCAAACATATTTTACTTTGATCGCAAGTCCGACTGTTGAATCCAGTGGAACACAAACACTTATTACTATTGTTAGTAAAACCGCTCAGACAAGCGGATTTGTTCTTGAAAGGTTTTTGCAAAAGTACTCTGATGCAAAAAAAAAAAAAACAAAAAACAATCTTAAAACGTTTTATTAAGACCCATAACCCCTTGTCTTAAGTCTTGCTTCTTCTGGAGATACAACGCTGTAATAAGACATGTAAAAAGCCTCCCATAACAGATATATAGAATATAGATTCTTCATCCAAATCAAAACTTATGGAGAAACAAGAATCATTTTATCATGATTTGCAATTAGTAGTATTCCTCTTTTGTTTTCTGTCAATAAGCTGAGTATCTTTTGGCGACAAAGCACCAAAAATATTTATATTTGAAAGCCTAGACATTAAGAATTAAATACTGTGTTTTTATTTCAGCTTTAAAAAAATATGAAGTCAATATTAAAAACTTCAGGCAAAAGTTTTAAAATCGACCTGCCGAACTATTTTAGTTTGTAAACTATCGCAGATTGTGAACTTTGATGGTTTTTGAACTTTGATGGTTTGACACTTTTGACAGCTTTTGTCTTGTAGAACCAATCAGATTATTTGAATATCCAAGTCCATTCAAGAAGTGGGGAGAAACACGAGACGTAGTCGAGTGTTTCTCCCTACACTTCTTTCGTGCTCTAGCCGCTTCCTGCGTGCTTTATAACAGAACAGAGCACAAGGCTTCTCTATTTGTTAATTTATGTAACTTCATGATCTTTTTTCGGACATTTCATTGTCTTCCCTGTCACTGGACCAGGATATATCTTATGGCTTTGATGTGTTTGTTTGCACCGTCTAACGAATTGGTCCATGCTTTTCTTTGCCACACGTGTTGGGCTCATTCTTGTATCGTCCTTTGAAAAAGCCACCTCTGGACTCACATGCCAATTCTTCCTTGGAAAGGCTGCTTTCAACAATGGTATTGACACTTCCTTGTTGCAGTTGTACTTTAGGAAGGCTTCTGAGTCAATCGTCGTCTTTCACTATCACGTCCCAGTGAGGCGTTGCGGTATTGCCCATCAGTAAGGGCAGGGAGTTAGCCTTCTTGTTTATACAACAAAACTGAGGTGCTGGTAAAGATTCATACCGAGACAGATCTAATGGGAGTGGTGATAGCTACAGCAATGCATTGTAAATCTTAATTCGCGCTTATGGTGAGCATGATGACTACATAAAGAAGTGGTTCAACCATTTGTATTACTAAGTGGTGATAACTTTTTTCATCAACGAGTCACAAGTCCAATTATCCCTCTAAACCTAACATCTGGCTCACGAGTTAAAGTGAAATACCTTTTCACCGTCGTTTTTTCTTTTCTATACCCCACCCCTATGGCCCTTAAGGTCATCAGGACCTTATGGGTAAGCTTTGCATCTTATGACCCGAATTAAAATTTTTTTCTCCGTCTCTCTCTGTCTCTCTCTGTCTCTCTCTGTCTCTCTCTGTCTCTCTCTGTCTCTCTCTCTCTCTCTCTCTCTCTCTCTCTCTCTCTCTCTCTCTCTCTCTCTCTCTCTCTCTCTCTCTCTCTCTGTCTCTCTGTCCCTCTGTCTCTCTGTCTCTCTGTCTCTCAATAGAGTCTGAAGACCGAGGATTTCATCAGAGTTAATCTTAATCATAATATTGAATGCTACTCATTATTATTAATTTTTTACTTTTTTTTAGCTCACACTGCGCAAAGCAGTAGGTATTTTAGCGGCCCAACTTACGCCATCGCGCACCGCCCTCAGAGGAAGATTTTTGTCATAAATTTTCAAAGAAAAGAGCGCGCGGGGTCGTATGCTTCATATATTAAAGGATAATTATCACATAAAAATGCTTTCTTAGCTCTCGTAGAAAAACCTGATAGCTGAAAACTGACCAAAAATTAAGAACATTTATCCACAGTGCGTGCAGACTCATTTTCCGTAAGAGAAAATACTTTGTCTTAAATGCCAAAAGCGATATAGTTACTGGGTTTTACTCCTTCTGTGCCGTTAACATTTTCCACTGAAGCTTATTTTGGTTTGTTATGTGCAAGCCGTTTAATGAATAGGTGAAGAATGAATAACACAGATGGATTTATGGTGTGACGATAAGGTTTCGCGAACTCGGTAGAGACCACCCGGCTAACGAGAACGGAAACTCGTCACGATTTCCTAGTACACGGAGATCTACTTCGAGTGAGCTTGTACGGACGTCAAGGAAGAGACAGTGTTAGGGTTCCACAGTAGACTTTTATTCAAAGAGCACTCTGACACACATCATGCCAGAGTCAAAACTAGTGATCTTTAATCGGCACGCCGTCGTAGGTAATCTAATCAGCACGCCGTCATGTATGTAATCGAAAAAGCTTTACAAAGTACTTGCTTAAATATGAACTGGTGTGAGGTTCCATTGTTACACAAATCACAATATTTGAATAAGGACAAAAAGGAAAGGAAAAAAGTCTCTTTGAAGTTAAACGAAAGCTACTTAAATATTCCATCTCTCAAAGAATCTCAAAATTAAAAGGACGGATACAATAAACTCGAGGCCATTAAAATAGGAAACTTAGATGAGAATTCACAGCTCTGATATAGAAAATATACCTATCTTAATTACAGTGGAGCAGCTTAGGAAATAAAAGTGGAACAGTAAATAAAAGTTTCTGCTTAGCTATGCAAAGTTGGTGTGGAAACCTACCTATAAACTCAGCTGCTAACTACCATGAAAACCAAATTTTCCAGATGGACTATTAACTCTTACATTTACCTAAAATTTCACTAGTAATGATGAACAAAAGTACCGACATGCAGGTGCATAATGAAAGCGAGTAACAAGCAAAATCTATTCCAAAAGCTACTGTGGTTTTTATACATTTTTTGATTTACTAGAATGAAAGAACTTGAATGAACTAGAATAAATTAGAAATGGTTAGATGTATAAGTTTACGAATAATTATGTTCCAACCAAACACACGGAAAAATCAGTAAATTTACCCGTAACAATGGGCAAAGCTGGATGTAAACGATAATTTGACAAGTTTTCTCTTCATTCGAACCAAAAAAAGTTTTTAACGTTGTGTCTTGGACGTTTTAGCCACAAATGCCAAGTTTTATTGACTTCGTTTTAAATTCTTTTTTATCTTTTTGGTAAAATAATTAAATTACGCCCAAGAAATTTAATCGATGGGAAAACCCTTTCATTTCTTCTGAAAGTATTAGCTAATTTCTTGCATGTCATGAATTAAATGTTCTGATATTAAACGTGATGAATCTCATTCGAAAGATCTCTCACGGAGCCTCGTTAAATAAGGAAGATAAAAACTATACCTTGAAGCCAAGTGAATAATACCGATTCTTGTTTTGGAGGCCCGGTTCTTAAACATAGCATTGAACCCTTCCGTGTTGCAGTGGCGCTGTAAGGGAGCTGTTGAGTCAATCATGGTCCTCCACGTTTTACGGCCCGATGAGGTGTTGTGGTATTTCCCATCAGCGATGAGGGAGTGGAGAGAGTCGACCTGCTTGTTGATGACAATAAATCTGAGCTGATTGTCGATCTTCATACCAAGACCGATCTTGGAGAGGGATGTGGTCCAGTTTGTCGGTAACGTTGTCTCTTGTAAGTCAAAGCCAGTCTTGCCTCCTGGAAGGTTGTAAGCACTCCTGTTCCTCCAAAACTGGGAATCGTAATGGAATGTACTCTGAAATTGACATATATATATATAATTGCAGTTAGTTATATATATATATATATATATATATATATATATATATATATATACAATTTTTGTTTTCTTACTTTCAATAAGATATCAGTAAAAGTCTGTTCCAGGCTGCCACTCAGTGAAGACAAGCGAGCGACTCCTGACGTTTTTCAGGGAAAACCCGCAGATTTTGCCCATCCCCTTTGCCGCTTCTTTCCACTGTCTTGTATCAACAGTGAATTTATTCGCAGATTAATTTTTACCTTATTGCCATTAATCTTAATGGTCGGCGTCCATTCTCCATCTCCGCATCCAAAATCCCCCATTAGACAGAAAACAGAAATTGACTTTGAGTCTAAGCGCAGGGTAACCTCGCCACTCTTTTTCGATCTAATAAATTAAGAATTTTCTTTTGAAATTCAGTGGAAACGTGATGAGGGCCATAGCTTTCATATATTCAGTAAATGACACAAAAAGTACTTTTCGATAATGCGATTCCTTTCATGAGAGAAGCTGATGTGGAAGTTTATCGTCAAGGTTGCTATGCTTGGTGCAATATTATTTTCAGAATTATTATTAGTAGTAGTACTGTTATCTTCATATTCTATCATTAAATTTCGCACCAGCTTTGTTCTTGTTAGTGAATAATTGACTTACACATTCCGGTCGAAAATTTCCTTACACGTCGAAGCTCAAAAAAAAGGCATACCAAAAGTAATTGATTAACTTTTACGAAGCTTCTCGATGAGTCACTTAATAATCAATCGTACAGACATAACAGTGCTTAAAGTCTGAAAATCCGTTTCCATATTCTTAGGAAGAAACTAAACATAAAATATAAATGCTCCTGTTGTTTTCCTTGGCTTTCAGTAGTAGAACTAGGAGTGAGCAATTTTATCTCTCTCAGGCCCAAAATCGTCCTCCTCCCTCCCTGAAATAAATTGCTGAAAACTAGAGTACCTGGCGCATTTAACGACAAATCGTTATCAATATTTCAGAAACTTTTATTGTCATTATACAGGTGTACATCATATGACAAACTGGCATGACGAAAATACGAAAATATGAGGTTAACGTTGATCATGATCGAGATCATCAAACCATTGAGTTCAAAATGGTAGTTCAATATTTATCTATATACTAAACGATCGATTCTTTTTTCTATCCATTGACTACAACTTACTTCAAGGCTTAAATGTACATTCATTAACTAAAACATGATATTTTAAATTCCGTCTGGCCAGTGAACAATTGCGTCATATGGTTAGTCGGTCTAAGTGCAAATGCAGTTTGTTTATGTGCGTAAGATAAGGAAAGAGTACAGAAACTGGATTTTTAAATATTAAAACTAACAGTAAGAACAGATCAATAAAACCACTTAGTGTAGCTGCCTGTCAGATTTCAGATTTTAATTCAAAACAAATCTTCTGCTAAATCTATTGAGCAGTTCTAAGAAAATAGCTGAGCTGTTCTCACCGACAAAGAGCTGTATAACGACCGCACTCCTTAACTATTTCATTGCAGGACATCTGAGTATAGGGTCTCGTGGCTTTTACGGCTTACAGTTAAAAATGTTGCATTTTATGGGTAACGGCTACTCTCTTTCCAGTACGTTTTAAAGAAACATTTTTTACGGTTAACTCAGTATTTTAGGACTAGCCGTTAAAAAATGTCAATTTTCAAGCCTAAATGTGAAAATCTTTTTCATTTTTAAGGCTAATGGTTTATCCCCTGAAGACCCTCTGCTTAAGACTCTAAGAGAAGAGTTAACAATTTGTCTGTCTTCCTTGAACGTGGATGTTTCATTAAATTTCTTTACAGACAAGGGATTACTCACCGGCACCCAAATCGATCCAGAGCACACAAAGCGGAAGGACGGCGCAACGAAAGGATAATTGCTTGCATGTGGACGAAACCATTCACAAATAGGAACTGTTAGCTCCTGGTTAGTTTGCAGAACAGGCATAGTTTTTTCGCGTTTTTCAACCAAGCGAAAAAAAGCGCGAGGCAAGCACAAAAGGGACACGTGCGAGAAAAAAAATATGGGAGTCCTAATTTTCGTGCCCTTCCTTAACTGCGTGGCTTCTCTGTGCGAAATCGACGTATATTGAACATAAAATATGACTTCTTTGCCAATTTTCTACATCATTTACAAGACCCTGATTGGCTTCGCAAAAATTGAAAGACCTTTGACAACATTTCAAAAAGGTATGTTTTTGACAAATCCGACCAGAGGGCAATTTTTAACCCATTGTTTAATTACCTTTTAAGCTTTAGGGTACTACATTGTCTACTTCCAGGTGACCTCTCTTAAAACTTTGGGAAATTAACTTTGATCCTGTCATTGTACGAGGATGTACCCCACGGCTTTAATATGCTTGTTTCCATTATCTGGCGAATGCGTTGCCTCATTTCCACACGTGTTGGAGTCATCTTGTGTACCTCCTGTGCCAAAACCAATGTGAGAGTCACAGGAACCACAGTTATTCTCCTGGTTAGCAATGATGCCGATTCTTGCTTTAGATAGACGAGTGTCGTCTCCCACCGCATTGAATCCTTCCTTATTGCAGTAAGATTGCAAGGAGACTTGCGAGCCAATCAGCGACTTCCACATGTCACGACCCAGTGAGGTGTTGCGGTATTTCCCATCAGCGATAAGGGAGTGGAGAGAGTCGGCCTGCTGGTTGATGACAGTGAATCCGAGCTGATTGTCGATCTTCATACCGAGACAGATCTTGGAGAAGGATGTGGTCCAGTATGAAGGTAACTTTGTCTCTTGTAAGTCAAAGCCAGTCTTTCCTCCTGGGAGGTTATAAGCACTTCTGTTGCTCCAAAAATGGGAATCGTAATGAAATGTACTCTGAAATTAATGAAAAAAAATACAATTTTTATTTTCTTATTTTCAATAGGACATCAGTGAAAGTCTGTTTCAGGCTTCCACTCAGCGAAGACAAGTGAGCGACTTATGACGACTCGAAGTTTTTCAGGGAAAACCTGCAGATTTTGCCCATTCCCTTTGTCGCTTCTCTTCACCGTCGTGTATCAAAAGTGAATTTGTTCGCAGGCGAATCTTTACCTTATTGCCATTAATCTTCATGATCGGTGTCCATCCTCCATCTCCGCATCCAAAGTCTCCATGTGACAGAAAACAGATATTGGCTTTGAGTCTAAGAGCAGGGTAACCTCGCCACTCTTTTTCGACCTACGAAATAAAGAATCTTCTTAAAGGAAGAGACAGTTGAAACTTGATGAGGGCCATGGCCTCCATATACTAAGTAAATAACATGAGTTATTGTTTTTTTAGAGGGCACGGTAACGAATCTTGCAATCTGATTGGTTCTTTACCCGGTCAGTATTTTCCTATCTCTGCCCACGGGCCACGGTAACGCTTTCGTGAGTCGCTGAGTACATCCCAACTTTTGTTGTCATTTTTCATAAATATACCTCGTTTTCCGGCTGGGCAGCATTTTTAAGCAAACACGTTGGTCACTACTTCAAGCCGATAAATAACTTATGAATCCTCTCTTTTCTCTCTATCAAATCACTTTGGTTGACAGAAAAATATTGGTTTCAGAATGAATTTGTATAAACAACAGTGTCATTACGTTGGTTGACAAGCGGCCTAAAAACCGTCTGCAATTAATTTTAATCGTTCACAAAAAGTACCCAGAAAGTTGAAACGTGAGGTATTTGGTTACAGTTAAACTGAACGACGGAACTTTCATTCATTTAATATCTGAATTTTCTCGAGCAATTTGTTCATAGTGAAAGAGCGAGCGAAGTTTTAATTTAAGTTCTACAACAAGTATACGCTCCTGGTGAGTCCGTTGAATTCCGTTCAATTTGGACATTTGTACCTTAAATTGCACAACAGAAATTGAAGAAATTTATTGAGAAAAGGCCGCATTACATTCCCTTGCGTCTCGTTGGAGTGTGCCGTTCGAATTTAGTTTTTGTGAAGGAAAGATCAGAGTTAAACACGCCATTACAGCAAACAAACGAGCAAACTCTCACAACTTCAAAATAAAAAAATTGAATTTACTCACAATTACTTTCCTCGCCGTTTACTTAATGAACAGAGGTAAATCTTCGTACATGAATGAATGGTCGATGAGAGTGAATAATACTTTCCGTTAGATCATTAACTGATTTTGAAGAAAACATTGTCATGACAGTCCTTCCCAAACTAGTTCTGTTGGTTTTCAAATGTTCCTACGCTTTTTTTTTTCTTGCGCGCTCTCTAGTTGACAGGTGTCAGATTGTGACAGATACTTGTAAAAATAATGTTTAAAAGTTTGTTTCGAAGCCTTTAAATCACCTTTATCGTTACGGAAATGAAAATGTTTCGCTGAGGCATCTCTCTTAAATTTGCATCACCTCTATTTTAACTACCATTTACTCACTCAAAAATTGTTCAGTTTATGGAAGATCTTGCCGTATTTACGGCCATAAATCAATTCGGGTTCTTTCGGAAAGAATTTCGTCAAGTTTAAAAGCAATAAATATGTTATTTACCGGCTAAGGGTCGGTCCGTATGGTGAAAAACTGTGACCTCGGTCTTGAAAATGCTGCCCTCGGCCTACGGCCTCGGGCAGTATTTTCAAGACCTCGGTCACAGTTTTTCACCATACGGACCTCCCAGCCGGCAAACAACATATATGTACTTTTCGATGAGGCGATTCCTTCTAAGAGAGAAGCTAATGTGTAAGGTTATCATCAAGGTTGCTATGCATAGTGCAATATTATTTTCAGGATTATCATTAGAAGTAGCACCGTTATTTTCATATTCTTTCATCATATTCCGCTCTGGCTTTGTTCTTGTTAGTGAATAATTGACTTACACACTCCGGTCCAAAATTTCCTCACATGTCGAAGCTGAAAAAAATAACAGGCATGTCAACAGTTATAAACCCTTTAAGAAAAAAAGATGGGATAGCGTTTTCAAATGGAAAATTTACATGTGGAATAGGAAATACACAACGTTCTTGGTTACATGTGTGTTTTCGTAGCTTGCATTCTTAGCGGTTTGTGATGCGCGAGATGAGAATAAAAGCAGCGGAGCCGCGAATTTAAGCAGTATCCAAAACCTCTCGCGGCCTCACCGATTTTACTCAAGCCGCTCGACGCTTCAAATGCACACTGTAAGACTGCTATCTACGCAGGCAAGCGTTCCCATGTCCATCAAGAAGTTAGTGTGTTTTTAGTGTGAATTCTCAGAAGTTTCTACAAGGCATTTATAGAAGTTTGTATCGATTTACTATATATCTATATCTCGATATACATAATTATTACAAAACTTATTATTATAATAGTCTAAACAGAGAGAAACAGTACAAAAACTACCTTTAAAAATACAGCAGGAGAAATTTTACCCAAACGGCAGATATTTCCATCTCCATAGTACCCTGCTTTACACATACCGTTGTGCGATCCCTTAGTATTCTTGCACACAGCATCAGCACTGCAGTTCGTTTTCCCTGTAGCACACTCGTCGATATCTGAAAAGACTCTCCTTTAATTAGAACGTTAACGCTGCAATTAATTTTAAAACTAATGCAGATTTAAAACTAAAGTGTAAACATCAAATGGAGACCCACGTTGGACCTGATGTCGTGAGAGTCTTGCCATTTTCCTGCAGTTATCTTGGCCATGCAGGAGTACCATCAACCCATCTGGGTATGGATTATTGAGTGCGATTATAATATACCAGAACTAAACTTTTACAAGTACTTTCAGAAGTTGTCCCTCTTTCAACTTCACCATTTGTATAAAGTTTATTACTTTTAAAAGTACAAAGTTGTCCGCCGCTTTGCTTGATGATACCAATAAGGCAACATATATTTACATTTATCAGTATCTAGTTAATTATCATTAGACTCTGAAACAAGGCTCTGTTTTACCTTTGCAAGTCCGTCCATTCCCGGTAAATCCTGGTTTGCATTTGCAGCGATACGATCCCTCGATATTGTTGCACATAGCATCAGCACTGCACTTGGATGTTCCGTCAGCGCACTCGTTTATATCTGTAAAATTCATGGCAACCGATTCAATAGAAACACATGACCAATTTAATCATTTTATGGGTTGAAATGTGTGTGTTTAGTTTCCATTCCCTTGTTCGTTAAAATAAAATCAGGGCTTTGATCACGTTTACCTTTGCAACCATCTCTAGAATATCCAGGTTTATTTGAACAGTTATAGGAATCTTTGGTATTGTTGGAAACAGCATTTTTACCGCAGTCTTGTGTTCCTGTAGCACACTAATCGATATCTCAAAATATTCTTCCTTAATTAGAACGTCATCATTGGAGATGTAAAAATAAGATGTGAAAAACAAATTGAGACCTACGTGGGATACGACGTCATAGTCCTGCAATTTTGAAGCAGCTCTTTAGCAAAGGGTTAGTTAAGAGCTGCATGGTTATTGTGTGAGTTTATAAAAAAACCGAACCTTAACTTTTACAGGTGCCTTTAGAAGTTGTGTATAAAACTGTAGTGAACACGAGCTTACGACCGGTTAGACATGACAGGAGTTACCTTTCTTACACCTTGGACCTTTGAATCCAGTGGTACACAAACAGCGATATCCTTTGTTAGTAAAACCGCTTTGACAAGTAGAATTGTTATCGCAAGGGTTATCAACACAAGCGCTCTGAAGCGAAAATAATATCATACATTGAAACATGAATAAAATGGAAAACGAGCAGCATTTAAACCAACAATAATGATAATGCTAAAGATAGAAATATTGACAGTGATATTAGAATTCAAGCAACAATTACAACGATTACGACCGGAAACTAGTATTTTCTTTCACTTGAAATTAGCATTTGCTAATGATGCAACACCTACCTCAGCTGCATGATAAAAATAATCGTCTTTCATCTCCAGGTCGTGTTCGTGTCTTTCGTGAGTAACATCATTCAGTTCACATTTGTAGCCTCCATGACCACTCACTTGTTTATGAACATTAATGCTGACACATTCAGGCTCCATATAACACATGTTGTCACAAAAACTCATTGTCAGAACTTCAACGATGCGAATGACGTGGTTTATGAGACGTTTACCGTCAAATGCTTTTTCAGGGGTAAACTCCAACACGCGGCATTGGTCTGCGTCACAAAAGCCTTTAAGATTCATAAAAAAAACATGAAAGAAGGAAAGCACTAGAAAAAGAGATGGCCATAAGGGACGTCAAAATGATGATAACAATTGAAGATTTACTGATAGTTTCTCCGTTGGAATATATTCATTTCAATTCATCCATCATTTGCTTCCCTTTTTCATCTAGATGAATACCTTTCTAGATAAATTACAGACAATTATCCGTACTGCCATCCGCAGGAAACTTGCAGATGGCAATTAATTTCCACAAAAATGCACATATTTAAGTAAGAAGATTTTCCATTGAAAAAATTCCCCAAAAATAAACAGCAGTAAATTTTCTCAGTAACGAGGAAGTTCGCCGGTTTTGATTTGTATAGCGGACTAAATTGTTGAAGAAATCCATAAATGAACCAGATTAATGCACAAAGAACGTTTGCAAAGAGCTTGTCATTGCAGAAGATCTTTATTGCAAACCGTGTTCCTCTTCCGAAAAAAATTACTCCTCAAAAGCTACATATCTAACAGGAATCGCAAGTTTCTTGATCTTCCCTGACGTTGGGAGTTATTCACTGGAGAAAAATTTAACCACAACTGAGGCAAAAATCCAACTTTACCAGCGCAATAAACACAAAAACAACTCCAGCCGACACAAATAAGAAGACTGAGCGGCATAACAAAAGACTAAGAAGACAATAAAATTTACGAGTGTGAACTTTTTACATGTTCGAAAACAAAATACAAAAAAAAAATAATAAATTGATAAAGAAGTGATAGAGAGGTAAGAAATATTACAATATATCAACTTGGATGACGAGCTCGATAAAAGAAAGAATTAATTAAGAAAAAAGCCACAACAAAACAAAAAGGAGAAAAGAAAACCATACGCAGTTAAATTCACATAAAGGTACTCAAACAAACTGTCTGCGAAATTATCTTTTCATCACCAATAATTTATTTGGTTAAGAAGTTTAAGAAAGTGTTAAGCTATCTTTAAACATTTTTTCCATTGTGGAGATGAATAACAAAACTTCCTTAAAACATATAACATGCAGGTGTTAAACGGTTACTGTGACTATGAAGGACTAATGTCTCTTCTCTACATAAATGAGTAATGGTGAGGCTCACCTTGTGATGAAACATAAGCAAGTATCATGAAGCACGAAAGTAACAGAACAAAGATAAAAATCGACTTCTTCATCGCGCGGATCGCCAGGTTTCCGCGACCGACTTCTGGAATTATGCGCAAATTGATGCGAAAAACTTATTTGAATTGTTTTTGTTATGATAAATTTTTTTTTTTTTTTTTTTTTTAAACAATGAGACATGGGTGTTTCCTTACTGTTTTTCGTTTTAATTTGATATCTTTGACCCTTGTTCCAGCACGAAAACAATTCACTGGATGAAAATAAATTAACTTTCACGAAGCCTCTCGACGGGTCATCTAATAATCAATCGTTCGGACGTGACAGCGGTTTAAGTCTAAAAGTCGGTATTCATATTCTTAGCAAGAAGCTAAACAGAAAATATAAATGCTTCTGATGCTTTACTTGGCTTCATTGGTAGAAATAGGAGTGAGTAATTTTGCCCTTATTAGGCCCTTATTAGTACCTGGAGCATTTAACGGCAAATAGTAATAAATATTTCAGAAACTTTTTTTCACTTTTTCCACAAATGAGTATTTGCTAATGATGCAACACTTATGTCAGCTGGATTATCAAAGTAATGGTCCTTCTTATTTGTCTTTCTTCACTCACTTATCAAGATTAATTCTGACACAGTCAGGTTCCACAAACACATGCTGTCACAAAAATCCATTGACATGACTTCAAAGATGCGAATCACGTAGTTTATAAAACGTCTTCCATCAAATGCTTTTTCAGGCGTAAAATTTCAACATTTTATCAACATTGGTCTGCATGAAAAGAGTCTTAGAAATTTAGAAGGAAAAAAAATATATATACATATATATATAGGAAGTCTGTGTATTGATTTTTCCGTTTACAGTGCTTGATACGTAGAAGTAGTGCGCGATATATGTTGCGATAGTGGAAAAAAACAGAGAGACTATACTTTCATCCCTACAAGCCTGTTTCGTGAATGCGCACTAATCAGGGGATTTTATTGTTAAGAATATTCGTACCATCGTTTATATACTCTATAAATTTGCCTAAAGATGATACTTCAATTGTTACGCAGTAACGTTTTGTTTCTGTGGCGCCATGAGAATATTGTCCATACTGTTTTCTATATATTTCCTAAAGTGCTGACAAGGAGAATATGTTTAACAAACAAGAGCTTCTTTAGTTGGTGATTAGTTCCTATACTGTCATGACCTTGATGTGTGATACAGGGGTATCAGTTTAACATAACATCAGCGTCTATTTTTTCAAAGCGTTCAACAGATCTTTTGTGAGTCTCGCTGCTCGATAACCTATCCAGTACCTTTTCATGCTTGAAACAACTTCCGCGATTTGTTTATCGCGACTACCTGCATCGTCGAAGCATATAATGAATTAATTTTGCCGACAAAGAATAATGCTTTTAAAACAGGATAGAAATTAACCCTTTACACCCCAACATCAGTATTAATATTCTCCATACTGTTCTCTATATATTTCCTGAAGTCCTGACAAGGAGAATTTGTTTAACAATCAAGAGCTTCTTTAGTTGCTGATTATTTCCTTTATTCTCATGACCTTGATGTGTGATACAGGGGTGATATCGTGAAGAGAAATTAGATGCTAATCACTCTAAGGGGTTGAAGGGTTAAGTTCAAGCATTTGCCCTTCAACAAAGTTGTCTCAAGTCCTGAGATTTTCAACTTTTCATTCTAACATGAAAAACAAATCCATCTTTCCTGAAGATAAAATTTCTTAACCAAAATACCAAAAGAAAAAGTAAGCTGGTTCTCTGAATTAATTAACACTTTGCACCTAAACATAAATACTCGTGTTCTCCAAACTTTTCTGTTTACATTTCCTAGTGTTCTAACAATCCATATTTCGTCCAAGAGGCATCAAAACGGTATAGAGAAGTTGAAAAAGTCGAAATTGACCATAATCGAGGGATTCAGAAGAGAAGGAAGTTCAAAAAATAGCACGTTGCCGTGGAAGAATGAAGAAGTTGTCAGTGAGTTTTTGAAGGCAGATATCCCGATCGGTAAAATAGACTTGCTACGGTCTCTGTTGGAGAAGAACAGCTATCGACTCACTGGAAACTCCTATATAGGACAGTATGTTTCCATGACTTTGAAACAGGAAATTGAACGGATTAAACAAGAATCGGAAATGCCTGGCCAAGTTGGCATGGGACCTTTCAATCATTTTTGACGGCAACACCAGACAAGGGGAAGCAATTGCTATAATAGTTCGTTTTGTGGACAATAACTGGAACATCCAACGGCTTGTGAGAATTAATGTTTGCTCTAAGTCAGTTAATGCCAACAAACTAGCACAAGTTCTTAATCAGTACCTGTCTGTCGATTATGGGGTCAGAGCAAATTCCTTGCTAGCAGCCATGAGAGACGGTGCAAGCGTTAACCAAGCAGCACTGGACAGAATGGCATTTATATTCTCTAAGATGCTGAATGTCGTGTGCTTCTCTCATACACTGGTAGAGTTCGGAAGCCTTTGGATTAGAATGTTTCGCCATAGTTGTAAAGCCAAGCTGTTATAGAAGGATCTAACAGATAGTGGTCCAAATGGGAGGTGTATTATCAGTTGATGTTGGCAAACATTTTGTGAAAGCCACGTATTTTTTGGAAGGGGATGGTCCTTTGGTTTTTTCTTGTTACGAGAAACTAAGCGCCGTTTCCCAATTTTTTCAAACTTCTTGTTTCCCAAACGTCCGTGCAATTGCAACTGCAATTGCCAAGGAAGACCCATGTCAGAACGTAACGGCACCTAAAGGGAGTGCGAAGGCTTGTGTTGAGCCGGCAATTACGTGGTTTCTGAGAAAGTTCAATGTCAATCTTTATGATTTAGTGGTAGTATTCAAGGCTGCCAGACTATTCTGCCCCGTTAGGATCCAATGTTTTAAGCCCACATATGCATTAGTAAAGTCCCTGAGAGCATTTGGATAGTGATACTACTATCGACGGTCTCAAAGCTGAGCTTCCTGCCTATTTGGCTGCCGCTGAAGATGTTGTTATCCCGACAGAAGAGAAGAAAGTCGAATGGTGGTGTGGGAACGAGGAGCAACTTCCTCGTTGGGCTTCCACAGTGAAGCAAGTTCTCCTTGTCCAACCATCATCTGCTACGGCAGAAAGAGTATTTTCAATACTAAAGGCGTCCTTCAACGAGCAACGGAATTGTGCTCTTGTTGGCTACCTCCAAGCCAGCGTCATGTCTCAGTACAACAAGCTAAGGACTTCGAACATTAATTAACTGTTAATCACTGGACAAGTTTTTACTGTATCAGAAGTTTTATAAACAAACGATTTAACACTGTTAACTTTAATCAGTTGCTGATACACACATGATGCCTGAGTTTCTGCGTTTTGCTTGAAATTAAACAAAGCATTTTCTGAAACCAAAGTAGCATTATTTTGAGAATCGAGCATAATTTGAGCATTTTTTTTTTGGCGTAGAGCGGAATTTCTAGGAGCATACAATGCCAGTTTTAGTAGCATAATCAGGAAAGGCCTATACATGGGTAAATTCTGATAAATCATATTGTAAAAACAGGAACACTGCATCCAAACCTTCCACATCATCATCATCATCATTTCGGTTTTGATTGCTATTAAATCAAATAAATGTTGCAAAGGAGAGCTTAAACGGTTCAACCATTTCAAAGCCATTTTACTAACAAAATTTGTTTTTAAAGGTAGTGTTTATTGCAATTTTGGATTTCCGTTTCTTTTTTGTATCAGCAGACGTCCGCGTCTGCGAAAAGAGACAACTGAAAAGGTGTGAGGAGACACCATCCCATGAACAGTTTGGCCTAAGAGTGGTGTTAATGTAACCTTTGTTTCCCTAGGATCGTAAAATCCAAAAGTCGCGAGCTAAAAGTGTAACTAAAGACATAAAAAGATAGTTTGGTGGGGCACTCTTCTTCATCGTGCTTTAAAATGGTCGTTACTTCCTGTTATATCTTCCAATCTGAACTTTAAACCAAATGGGACCGATTTACGAGGCTCGAGTAGAAAAGTCAATGACATCACGAGATGAGATCGTACCGATCCTTTTCGGCCAATTTTTCGAATTTAACGAAGAATATCTGTCATGACTTCCGGAAATATTCCGGAAAGAAGTCCGTTCGAATGGTGAGCTAATAATCATCTTGTTAATATTAGTATCGTATTTAACTTAGACAATGACGTCTGGAACAAATGGTACCCAAAAATTCGGTCATTCTGGTGAAAGCGAGAAAGGCAAGCAATACTTCGGGAGGGTATTACTTTTGCATTCTGTTAGTTCTCATATCTGAGCTAATTATTGACTAGAAAAATCGTTAACGCCCGTGGGTTCCTAGTTACTTTGTAGACCTGGCGTTCTTTTTCATGTTTTTCACTCGAGCGGAAAGATGCGCGAGGCGAGCGTAAAGAACAATACGTGCGGGAAAGAAAAAACAAAAAGAACATAAAAGAAGTCACATTTTCTGTGCTTCTTCTTTTCTATGTTACACTCCTTTGATTCCCTCGCACTTAACGACGTGGTCGTATCATAAACATCGAATATGGCTTCTTTGCCAATATTTACCTCGTCAACAAATCCTGAATTGTCTTTGCACAAATGAAATGCTTTGAATTTCAATGAAAAATTATACTAGAGACAAGCCTTAACAAAGAAGAATATAAGGTTAAACTCAGTGCTTTATTAGCCTTTAAGTTTTAGGACACGACATTTTCTTCTTCATGATAGCTTCTCGGCTTAAAATTTGGGAAGTTGGATTGTGTCCCCTGTCACTGTACCAGGATGTACCCCATGGCTTTGATGTGCTTGTTTC
Source organism: Pocillopora damicornis (assembly GCF_964200805.1). Lineage (NCBI taxonomy): Eukaryota > Metazoa > Cnidaria > Anthozoa > Scleractinia > Pocilloporidae > Pocillopora > Pocillopora damicornis. The sequence goes on from NC_142676.1 coordinate 8,251,544, forward strand.
CATTATCTGGCGAGTGCGTTGCCTCATTTCCGCAGGTGTTGGAATCATCTTGTAGACCTCCTGTGCCAAAACCAATTCGGGAGTCACAGGAACCACAGTGATTCTGCTGGTTAGCGGTGATGCCGATTCTTGCTTTGGATAGACGAGGGTCGCTTCCCACTGCATTGAATCCTTCCTTATTGCAGTTGGGCTGCAAGGAGGCCCGTGAACCAATCAGCCACTTCCACGTGTTACGACCCAGTGAGGTAGCGCGGTATTTCCCATCAGCGATCAGTGAGAACAGTGAGTTGGCGTGCCTGTTGATGACAATGAACCTGAGCTGATGACCAGTCTTCATACCGAGGCAGATCTTGGAGAAGGGTGTGTTCCAATAGGTCGGTAACTTGGTCTCTTGTGAGTCAAAGCCAGTCTTGACTCCAGCAAAGTTATAACCATTTCTGTTGCTCCAGAAATGGGAATCGTAATGGAAGGTTCTCTGAAAAAAAAGAATTGCATTTTTTATTTGCCCTCGTTAATTTCAGCGATATGGAGAGTTTTATAAAAGAAGGAGGTAGTTAACCTTCACATCATCAATCTTCATGGCCAGCGTCCATCCCCCATCCTCACATCCAAAGTTTCCCATGTGACAGAAAACAGGGATCTTTTGGGAACCAAACATTAGCGGGTATGGCTTGGCTTCGTCTCGACCTTATGTAAAAAGAGGAAGTCAAAAATACTGAGTCAGTCTGTATGCAAACGTAACGTCCTCATATCTACCACAATGGAATGTAAATATGCATCAAGTTAGTGATTTGGAATCTTGCAATCAAAACAGATTGCTCTATACTTACTTTGCCGTGTCGAACTGTTCCTTGCAAGAGGAGAAGTGACCGGCTGTGAGACAAATAAGACCGCCATTTTAAGATCTGAGCGTGTTGAGAATAATTGAAATATGAAAACATTAAATACCATATCCCAATATCATCGAAAATGTACCTGAAGGCTTTCGAGGCAAAGCGTCCTTAACCAGCGCAATAAGATTGTCCACTTTCGTTTCTAGAGTCTTAATGGCGGTACATGACTGTTGTCTGGCGTCGCTTAAAACAGGGAACACCGCAAGGATATTTGCGATGAAATGAACTGCAAACAGCAAGCCCATTTTGAGAATTGATTGACTTTGGAAAATATTTTCTGTGCTGCTCAACCTGTCAATAACTGATTATGATGATTTTGCTTCGTAATTGTAAGTTATCATCGTCAAACACAACTAGAATTTTCTTGCTCGCACTCAGCGACATCCAATAGACAGGTTCCAAGTTGAAGATTATTTTTAAGTTAATTCACTGGGCTTTGAAATATACTTTGAAAATCTGCTCACAGTATAGCTGTCTATCTGATGAAAAATCGTTGAACGGCCGATTTTTGAGCGGTGATAATGCAATTTAATAAATTCAAACTAATTTTCTGTTTATCTTAAGGAATTGACTACATGATTTTTGCATGCATGCATGCCCACATATTCAACGAAGACACTGATTGTTTTGTCTTTGGTCCATATATTTTGATATAAATGAGTAAAACGGTAAAGACGGTGATGGGCTTATCGAGGGCTGTGCTTTTGGCAACCGGAATGTTACATTCACTAGTTTCGCATTTTCCCGGTCAATGAATAAAGTGAGATATTGCCATTTAACGGAGTTGTATAAATACATAAAGTGGCTGGGTTTCCAGGGATACTGGGGTTTTGCGTCGGTGGGATATTACACGATAGTTTGGTTCTTTCAGCTAAGTTGATAATCTAATTTGGCAACTGTAAACATCATCTAAAGTTTATATTTCGATTGTTAGCCCTTGTTCAGAGCGAAAGCTCGAAAGCTCTGTTCAAGGGCTACGCTCGAATATTAACAACTCAGTAAACAAAACCAAATTATCTCGTATAAATTAAAGCTTTACACAAAATCAAAAAGATATCAGATCACTCTATGTTGACATTCTGCCTTGGTTCAACATAAAACATTTGTTGGGCTAATACAGATTTAAAACGGGAAACTGAAACCTTAATTCCGGGACCAACTTGAGGACCAGCTTCAACCTCCTCAGTCCTTATAAACTTTGTTTACAAATGTTGATAATACAAGCTTAGGCAGCATCTAAATAAAGTGACCGGGGCTGTTTAACATGACTATAACTTCTGTACATTTACAGCCTTTATGGCCTTCAATACTTCGTTTGTGGATCGTGCTGCTCGATAAGCGTTACAGTTGCTTTCCATGTTTGAAACAACTTGTGGGAGATCATTTGTCTGTCATGACTGTCTGCACTCTCAAAGCACAATAACAAGGTTGCCCCAAACTCTGAAGATTTTTTAACTTTTTACTCTAATATAAGAAACAAATTCTCCTTCCCTGAAAATTAAATCTGTTCAAGATTAGGCCAGAGCACAGAAAGAACACGTAAACAGTTTCTCTGAATCCATTAAGTGAAATGTCAATCAAATAAGTGTTTCCTACGTGAAACCGATTGAAAGTGTTTCAAGGTGTTTCAGAGTAAATTCAGTTTACATCCGATTTTGCTAATTGAGTGGTCTCCTTTTCGCGTATCTGGAGGTTTCGCCCCACTACTACCGGTAACCTTCCAAGTTCAGGCAGACCTTGGAATTTGATGCAAACCGCATAAATTATAGTAGTCTCAAAGCAGATAAAGATCAAAATTATGTAGTGGCCTAGCATCACCATCCTGTTTCAGGCGTTCTGTCAGGAAAACGAAGTGCTATACTAAACCACCCTAGAGTGGTGGAGGAGTGAAAAAAAATACGAGGGAGATTTTGGGTCGAGTGCGTAAGTTCCAGTAGGTTGGTAATGACCCAAGCTTCCCTCGCTCCTATAGCGCCGTTTGCCATTTGGAACTGGCTAAGTATGACTCATGCGGTAGTCGTGCGTCAAGTAACACGCCTAAGAATTTGCAGGTACATCAACACTTTTATTGAGATTACGCAATTGTAAATAAATTATTTCAAATATGTTAATTTTACAGTTAAATACGGTTCAGCCAACAAGAATAAAGTTGTTGTACAAGTATAAATTCTGATTAATCATATTGTGAAAACTGGAACACTTAGAGCTTAAACGGTTCAATCATTTCAAAGCCATTTTACTTACAAAATTTATTTTGTGGTCAGCACCCTGCGTTTATTAAGATTGAACCCTCTGTGATCCAAAGGCTGCATCAAGCCAACACTTCCAGAGGTTTAATTATACATTCGATTGCAGTCGTAATCAAAAGAGCAGAGCGATATGATCGGGTGAAAATCAAAACAAAGAAACGGAAGAAAAATATCGTTATCTCTCACAACTCCGTCGCTTAGGTTCTAGTGAAATCCTATCGAATTGTCGGAGTCGTAACCGGGAGACTGTTAGGAAGGGCCTGAGAACTGCCATTGGAGTTTACCCCAGATAGGAAAGGAAAGAAAGAGTAATAGTTTTCAATCATGCTTTCATAATATAACAATTGCTTAATTGAAAATTTCCAGATAAGTTTGTTCATTTAATTGCTACAGTTCCCAAAAGACTGAAGAAAGGCAAAAAATGGTTGTACGGGATCTAATAGGTTGTGATAGATAAAATTACCATCCTTTTGAAACAAGGTCATGAAATTGCCAAATTTGGTGGCCTGCCGAGGATAAGGATACCAATGGTTAACTTTCATCATGCTAGTTATATGATGAAATAGTGCAATTTTGGATTTTCGTTTCCTTTTTTTTCAGCACACGTGTGCGTCTGCAAAAAAGAGACAACTGACACCATCCCATGAACAGTTTGGCTTAAGAGTGGTGTTGGTGTAACTTTTGTTTCCCTAGAATCATAAAGTCCGAAAATCGCGAGCTAAACGTGTAATTACAGACAGAAAAAGATAGTTTTGTGTGGCATTCTTCTTCATCGTTTTTTTTAAATGTCCGTTACTTCCTGATTTTATCTCTTCCCCATGATCTGAACTTTAAACCAACCAGGACCGATTTATGTGGCTCGAGTAAAAAAGCCAGTGACATCACGAGATGAGATCGTACAGATCTTTTTAGGCCAATTTTTCGAATTTAACGGAAGATATGTGAAATTGTGGTTTAGGACGTCATGACCTCGGGAAATATCCCGGCAAGAGCTTCGTTCGAATGGTGAGCTAATAATCATCTTGTTAATATGTACGTTCATATTTAACACAAAGACTGACGTCTCGAACATATAATACATAAAAATTCTGTCATTCTGGTGAAAGCGAGAAAGGTAAGCAATACTTCAAAAGGGTATTACTTTTGTATTCTGTTAATTCTCACATCTGAGCTAATTATTTTCTATAAAAATCGTTAACGCCCGTGGCCTCGTAGTTACTTTGAACCGGCGACATTTTTCATGTTTTTCGCTAAAGCAGAAAGATGCGCGAGGTGAGCGTAAAGAACAACACGAGCGATTTAAAAAAAAAAAAAAAAAAAAGGAAGTCACATTTTCTGTGCTTCTTCTTTTCTGTGTTACACTCCCTTGATTCGCTCACCGCTCACACTTAATGACGTGGACGTATTACAAACATCGAATATGGCTTCTTTGCCAAGATTTACTTCGTAGAAAAATCCTGAATTAGCCTTGCGCAAATGGAATGCTTTGAATTTCATTGAAAAAATTATACTAGAGACAAAGCTAACCAGAGGAGAATATAAGGTTAAACCTATTGCTTTATTAGCCTTTAAGCTTTAGGACACGACATTTTCTTCTTCATGATGGCTTCTCGGCTCAAAATGTGGGAAGTTGGATTGTGTCCCCTGTCACTGTACCAGGATGTACCCCATGGCTTTGATGTGCTTGTTTCCATTATCTGGCGAGTGCGTTGCCTCATTTCCACACGTGTTAGAATCATTAAATAGACCTCCGGTGCCAAAACCAATTCGGGAGTTACAGGAACCACAGTCATTCTGCTGGTTAGCAGTGATGCCGATTCTTGCTTTGGAATAACGAGGGTTGCTTCCCACTGCATTGAATCCTTCCTTACTGCAGTTGCGCTGCAGGGAGGCCGGGGAACCAATCAGCCACTTCCACGTGTTACGACCCAATGAGGTGGCACGGTATTTCCCATCAGCGATCAGTGAGAACAGTGAGTTGGCGTGCCTGTTGATGACAATGAACCTGAGCTGATGACCAATCTTCATACCGAGGCAGATCTTGGAGAAGGGTGTGCTCCAGTAGGTTGGTAACTTGGTCTCTTGTGAGTCAAAGCCAGTCTTGCCTCCAGCAAAGTTATAACCATTTCTGTTGCTCCAGAATTGGGAATCGTAATGGAAAGTTCTCTGAAAGACAAGAATTACTTTTTTGATTTGCCTATGTTCATTTCAGTGATATCAAGAGTTTCGCAAAGGAGACAGGGAGTTAACCTGCGTGCCGGCAATCTTCATGGCCAGCGTCCATCCTCCATCCCCACATCCAGAATTATTCATGTGACAGAAAACAGGAATCGTTTGTGAACCAAACATCAGCGGGTATACTTGGCTTCGTCGCGACCTTAAAGAAAAAGAGGAATTAAAAAAGATTGAATCAGCTTATGGGTAGCCATTTGTGCCAAAATATCCATCGCTAGTAACAAACTCAATTGTTAGTGCTAAAATATCAATCTCTAGTGATAAACTCAATTATTCGTGCTAAAACATCAATCGCTAGTGATAAAACTCAATTGTTAGTGCTAGAATCGACTTGTCATCGATTTTAACTTGAACCAGTCTCCCGCTTGTTAAGCATAGATGAATCAATCAAATCTTGCTTACTTTCTTGAAATCTGATAAGGGATAGAGAGACCAGCACGGACTCCCCATGTGGCTTTTGTAGTCGCGTCCCATAATCGCCATCAAATTATGTTTCTACTTTCACAGGCGTGTCCTTAAGGGATACTCCCTTTTTTTTACGAGATGATTGGATGTTTTGAAAACTTGTTTTCTGTAAGGGTACATATGAATGTTGTGCCGCGTAGCACTGGGAACACAAATGGTGAAACAGAGAATTAACTCTGAAGTGTAAATTAAAGTGCTATTTAAACCCATGAATAACCCACAGGGCGTTAGCCCTAATAAAGGGAAACAGGGAACCACACGAGGCAAAGAAAAAATCTTTTGACCTCGGTGGGAATCGAACCCACGACCTCCGGATTAGATCTACCGTTACTCTGCCGACTGAGCTACGAGGTCGCACAGAGAAAGTCGGGGACGATTTAGGATGGTGAATCGCGGCGAAGAGAAAGTAAGGGTACATATGAATGTTGTGCCGCGTAGCACTGGGAACACAAATGGTGAAACAGAGAATTAACTCTGAAGTGTAAATTAAAGTGCTATTTAAACCCATGAATAACCCACAGGGCGTTAGTTTAATTTACACTTCAGAGTTAATTCTCTGTTTCACCATTTGTGTTCCCAGTGCTACGCGGCACAACATTCATATGTACCCTTACTTTCTCTTCGCCGCGATTCACCATCCTAAATCGTCCCCGACTTTCTCTGTGCGACCTCTTAGCTCAGTCGGCAGAGTAACGGTAGATCTAATCCGGAGGTCGTGGGTTCGATTCCCACCGAGGTCAAAAGATTTTTTCTTTGCCTCGTGTGGTTCCCTGTTTCCCTTTATTAGGGCTAACGCCCTGTGGGTTATTCATGGGTTTAAATAGCACTTTAATTTACACTTCAGAGTTAATTCTCTGTTTCACCATTTGTGTTCCCAGTGCTACGCGGCACAACATTCATATGTACCCTTACTTTCTCTTCGCCGCGATTCACCATCCTAAATCGTCCCCGACTTTCTCTGTGCGACCTCGTAGCTCAGTCGGCAGAGTAACGGTAGATCTAATCCGGAGGTCGTGGGTTCGATTCCCACCGAGGTCAAAAGATTTTTTCTTTGCCTCGTGTGGTTCCCTGTTTCCTTTTATTAGGGCTAACGCCCTGTGGGTTATTCATGGGTTTAAATAGCACTTTAATTTACACTTCAGAGTTAATTCTCTGTTTCACCATTTGTTTTCAGTAAGAGCTGATTGCGTATTACACTCCAATGCTCCATCAGTATTTGTAGTATCTGTAAGTTTTTAACTGCCTGGTGGTACGTTGTGATAAAAGACAATTAAGTGGAAGAGGGGGGTGGGGAAACAGGGGGGTCAGAGTCTCCTGCTTCCCCCTACAATGTTCTCCCACCTCCCGTACTTTTATGCCACTTTAACTCCCGACTCTCACCCTTCATTGTCTTGCTCCCGTCTTCAGGTTAATCAAGAGGATCAAAAACCCCGGTTTAATTTTCAAACTATGCCAAAACTTAACATTCTTGTTCATTTTCTGGCCTTTGGTGGATATTAAATGGAAATTTCAAAACTTTAATAGATGAGTGTTTTTGACTAAATAATACCCAGTAATAAACAACAAACTACCGCCTTCTTTATTTCTGCTCCCGCTTCCCGCCCTCATATAGATCCTGCTTCCCGCCCCTTGTTCTCCCGCCTCCTGCCCTCTCCCGCCCCCTGTCCCCCTCCACAATAAACGTTGGTGACCTTTTAGCTTTTGTGTACGTGCAAGAAACGATTGTCTAGAGGCAAAGCTGACCCCTGACAGAGACCATTCCATGATGTTTTCTGGGTACCTTCTCGCTTTGAGGCCTTGTTTGAATTTCAAAAGGTCCTCCTCAAATGTTTCTTTCGAAGAGTTAGTTCCAGGCCATGTTATTGCCTCGCCTTTCTTGATACCGTATTTTACGTCTGGTCGCTAGCACGAGGCAAGGTATGCAAATTTAAAAAAAGGCTCGGTCAGCGAGAGAAAGAGAAAACAAAACGTCATCTATACAACATTTCCATTCTCTATGCTTAGTTTCGCTTTGTTGGATTAATTTCGCTTCAGTTAACGCCATGAAAATATTAGCGAATGACACTGCCATTTTCGTACCCACAGCGGTTCTATGTGTTTGGAGGAAGTTCTCCTAATTGAATTAAAACGAATTTTCTCTAAGTATTAATCCAAAAATTTCCCTGAGGTAGTGCGTTGGGATCGGTGCTTTATGGTTTTGGAACTTTCGTATGCTTCACACACTATCTTCGTTCCTTCTTCTTGAGGTATATTTGTTTACAAGCTAGAAAAGTCCATCGATACTAGAACTGTTAAATCCTTCCGTTTGGATTTTTCCTTATACCCAATGTCACGCGACCAGTTTTCCATATTTGGATTTGACCATGTGGTTGAAGTTTTTGGCAGATCTTGTCTCACTAATATTGTCTTGTTTTCTGGACCTTGGACTAATACATCAAAGCTGGCGACGAGGATGGGATCTTTTTTTGGCCAAGCACAAGCGGTAAACACGAATCACGTCTGAAGTTGACGAAGGCACGACAGGAAATGCCGAACGAAGCGTCGAACGTCAACACGAGTCAAGCCATCGGAAAAGTGACAAAGTAGGTTGTGGGAACGGACTGGGAGTTATACACCGAACAGCTGGGTTTTTATTTTCTCGCAAATGGAGTCACGGAGGCTAAAACGAAGGAGGCCGTACTTTTAGCAAATATTTCAGTAGAAACTTACCAGCTGGCGAAGAATTTAGTGGCCCCAACGTAACTGAAGGATGACGCCATTATGTATACTGTCGTAGGGAAGCGGATACAGAAGGAACTCAAACCTGAAAGGTCAGCGACTCTTGACAACCGTTGACGTTTTTCAGGGAAACAGCCGCAGATTTTTCTAATCCCCTTTCTCGTTTATCCCACTGTCCTGTATCAACACTGAATTTCTTCGCGGATAAATTGCTACCTTATTGCGATTAGTCTTCATGATCGGCGTCCACCCTTCATCTCCGCATCCAAAGTCTCCCATTTGAGAGAAAACAGACATTGGCTTTGAGTCTAATGCCCCATTCACACCAAAGCTTAAACATGTTTAAAAGTTGTTTTGTTAAACACAGTTTAATTTTTTTTTCTTCATAGAAACTATTTAGCCGAATATTTTTGACTTGAATGTAGCACATTGGAAATGCAAGTTAGCAAGTACTTGAATCCAAGGGAAAATCAAGTTTTTCAGTTCTCTGTTTATAATTTTCATTCAATGAAAACCAGTTTAACAAAACATGTTTTGCTGGTGTGAATGGGGTATAAGTGCAGGGTTACCTCGCCACTATTTTTCGATCTACTAAATAAAGAATCTTCCTAAATAGAGAGATTCAGTTGAAACTTGATGAGGGCCATGGCTTCCATATATTTAGTAAATGACACAAAGTACTTTTCGATGGGGCGAAAGTTTTCAAGATGGAGGCTAGTGTGCAAGTTTATTATGAAGGTTGCTATGCTTAGCGCAGTATCATTTTCAGAATTATCATTTTTAGAACTACTGTTATTTTCATATTCTCTCATTAAATTCCGCGCCGGTTTTGTTCTTAGTGAATAATTGACTTACACATTCCGGTCGAAAATTTCCTTACAAGTCGAACCTGAAAAAAAGAAAAGGCATATCAACAGTGATAAACCCTTTAGGAAAAAAAGATGGGATGAAGTTTTGAAATGCTCTCAAAGGGAAAATTTACGCGTGGAATAGGAAATACACAACGTTCTTGGTCACTCGTGTTTTCGTAACTTGAATTGTTAGCGGTATCTAATGCGCTAGATATGAGAATAAAGCAGCGAAGCCGCGAATTTACCCAGCTTAAGAAATACAGCAGGTAAAATGTTACCCGAACGGCAGATATTTCCATCTCCATAGTATCCTTGTTTGCATGTACAGTTGTACGATCCCTTAGTATTGTTACACACAGCATCAGCACTGCAGTTCTGTCTTCCTGTAGCACATTCGTTGATATCTGAAAAGACTCTCCTTTAATTAGAACGTCGTCACTGCATAAATTTTTAAACTAATGCTGATTTAAAGATAAAGTGCAAACAACAAGTGGAGACCCACGTTTGATCCGATGTCTTGAGAGCTTTGCAATTTTGTCGCAGTTCTCTCGAACATGCAAAAGTACCATCAATCCATTAAGGAACTGATTATTGAGCACGATTATAATACACTTTTAATTTACTTCTGTAAAATATAAGTTAACCGATTCAATATGAAAACCTCCCCCCCCCCTCTTTTTTTAACACCAAGAAATGGAGTTGATAACTTTCGTACTTCAGGATGATTCTAATCTGTTATTTCTCTTTAATTGGCGACCAATAACTTTTTTTTTTTATATTACGGTATAATCTAGCCGACAGAAAAACACTACAATTTCACTAACTCTACCACTGTATTAAACCCTATGACTAATTTGAACGTTTTTAGGGTTGAAGTTTGCTTCTTTAGTTTTCATTCCCTTGTTCGTCAATTAGAATAACATTTTTGGTCACTTTTACCTTCGCAAGTCCGTCCATCTCCAGAATATCCTGGTTTACACGTACAGTTGTAGGAACCCTTAATATTGTTGCACACAGCATCAGCACCGCAATCGGATGTTCCCTCGATACACTCGTTTATGTCTGCAACATTCAACCTCATTGATGTAGAGTATATTAAAGTTAAGTTCTTGGTTCCAATTTCACTCAAATAATGCATTGAAGATTGAAGATTATAAAGAGCAGATTATAAAGAAGATTATAAAGAGCAGCTCTCACTCTCTACATCTAATAATGTATGCGCCCAAGATGGCTGCAACGTGTTACTTTGTTCTCATCATATTAGGTTTTTTTATTTGTTTTCCTACTCTCTTTCGATCATCATTTATCAATTTTTCGGTTTATGAGAGTCCTCTTACTTTATTGCTGAGATGTCATGGTCCTCCTCGCGCAGTTAGATTGGTGGATGGAAGAAACAAACTTAGGCGCTCGATTTGTACTTGGTGCAAACGTGGTCACTTGACGCTTGGTCTGCCTACAAAATTTGACCTTACTATCTTCGTGGACGTTGAATCTAATCCTGGTCCAACATCCCCTCGGATGGTGGGGATACATAAAGAACAAAACACCTATCTGGGATATGAGTTCTCTGCGTTTTCGACTGCAACGAAATCGATGAATTGGCTTAATCACAATTCACAACACACTTCTCCATTAGTGCCTTTTGTTCGTCGTACTCAGAGCTTCTGCTACAACTGGAATCTCCCATGTATTTTACTTCCTCTGGGCAAAAATTGTCAAAGAAAGTTTAGAGGTTGCAGAGCGGGAAAAATAGTTCAAGAAAAGCGGCGGCGCTTGAATTATATTCGAGCTTTGGTCTCACCCCAAGGCTGTCGATTAAATTCTTCACGATTTACATGCACGATGAAGACTCCTGTTGGATCGAATCTTAGAAATTTAATTGAACTTACTCCTAACCCGATTAAAAGCTACACACCAAGGGCTCGCTTCGTGAATTTTTGCTTGCTAAATGCTCGTTCAATTAACAACAAGACTACTATCATCAAGGACTTTGTCGTCGAAAATAACATTGATCTTCTTGGCTTGACAGAAACATGGCTTCAATCAGATGCTGACAATGAATTAATTATTCGTGATTTATGTCCTTCAGGTTATTCATTTCATCATGTTCCTAGACCTGGTTCTACTCGTGGAGGAGGAGTTGGCTTGTTATTTCGATCATCTTTCAACTTAAAGTTGCAGCCGCTCAAGAAGTTTTTGTCCTTTGAATATATGGATTTGTTATTGTCAAGTACAGTCGGTTTAAAACTCAGAGTTATTATTGTTTATCGCCCACCTCCCTCGACCTTGAATGGTTTAACACCCTCATTGTTCCTTGATGAGTTTTCTACGTTCCTGGAGCACTATATCGCTGATCCTGGTGGAATATTATTAGTTGGTGATTTTAATATACATGTTGACACCTGTTCTTCCCAACACTCAACTGAATTTCTTCAATTGTTGGATTCTTTCAATCTTACTCAACATACACATGGCTCAACGCATAAAGATCGACACACCTTAGATCTTGTGATTACAAGATCTGATGATAGTATTGTTTCGAATTTAACAATTGGTTCTCCTTTTGTCATCTCTGATCATGCTGCTGTTCACTTCCAGCTCTCGCTTAATAAGCCGCCGCTCGACAAGAAGATTATTTCATTCAGAAAGCTTCGATCTATTGATTTTGATAATTTCTGTGCTGATGTTATGAATTCGAGCCTTCCTGATCTTTTTGCCTCGTCATCGTCATCCTTGGATTATTTGATTGATCAATATAACAGAGTCCTTACTACCATACTTGAGACTCATGCTCCACTGCAAAAAAAGTTAGTTACTTTGCGTCCCGCTGCACCTTGGTATTCTGAGGAGATAAATAATTTAAAGAGATCCCGTAGAAAACTTGAACGACGCTGGCGAATGACAAAACTTCCTTCTGATCGTAAGTTGTTTATTGAGGGATGTGATGCTGTCAACAACTTAATTCGTGATTCCAAGAAGAATTATTTCGCATCATTAATCAATGAGAATCAGTCAAATTATAAACAGCTTTTTAAGATAATTGATAAACTACTACAAAGGAAAACAGATATTCAATATCCCCCCTGCAAATCGCCCACTGATCTTGCTAACAAGTTTATTAAGTACTTCACTACAAAGATAGATAGAATACGGGGTCATATAACGACTGCTGCTTTCCCTCATCGAGATACAGTTGCTGTTGTTGACAACGCCTGTCCATATTCTTTTGATATTTTCAAAATGGTAAAAGCGGATGAAGTTCATACATGTATCATGAATCTGGCTGCTAAGTCATGTGCTCTTGATCCTCTTCCTGGTTATGTTACAAGAAATGCACTTAGTGTTCTGTTGCCTTTCATTTCCAAAATCATAAATATCTCATTGGAATCTGGTCAGATGCCTTCGCAACTCAAGGTTGCAATGTTACGCCCGCTCCTTAAGAAATCTTCTTTGGATCATACTCAATTCTGCAATTATCGTCCTGTATCGAATCTTTCATTTATTAGCAAAGCAATTGAAAAATTGGTAGCTAATCAACTTATCTCCTACATTAACGATTATGAGTTAAATGAGACATTCCAGTCGGCGTACAAGAAATATCACAGTGCTGAAACTGCACTTATTCGTGTTCACAATGATATTCTTTCTGCCATTGATAATCGTCGAATCGTAATTTTACTGTTGTTAGACCTTTCCGCTGCCTTCGATACAGTCGATCATACCATCCTCCTCTCTCGTTTACGTGTACGGTTTGGGATAGCTGGGAAGCCTCTATTATGGTTGCAATCTTATTTATCGAATCGCACGCAATATGTCTCCGTTGATGGTGGTACTTCGACGAAACATGACCTTAAATGTGGAGTGCCACAAGGATCTGTCTTGGGACCCATCTTGTATTTGCTTTATACTTCACCGCTTTCAGATATCGTAAAGAAATTTAACCTGAGCTATCATTTTTATGCCGACGACTCACAGCTTTACTTGTCTTTCCAACCAACCGTACTGGGTGATAGGGATCTAGCGGTTTCTAGCATCGAGAGCTGTGTGGATGAAATCAGTCATTGGATGATGGTTAATCGTCTTAAATTAAATAAAGACAAAACTGAATTATTGGTAATTTCCGCTAAACATCTTCCAAGACCACTCCTTCACGAAATTTCAGTTGCTGGTGAGACTATCCCTTCCGTGCAAAAGGCGAGGAATATCGGCACTATGTTCGACAGCCATTTTTGCTTTAAGGATCATATTACTGACATTTGTAAATCTTCATTTTATCATTTGCGAAATATTAGCTATATCAGGAAATATCTTTCAGCGACCACTACTGAATTGCTGGTTCATATGTTTGTATCTTCGAAGCTGGATTACTGTAATTCCCTTTTGTATGGCCTACCAGCCTACGCTATAAAAAGGCTACAACACGTCCAGAATGCTGCGGCGCGCCTCGTTACACTTACAAAAAAGCATGATCACATTACGCCTGTTCTTTTCAATCTTCATTGGCTTCCCGTTAACCAACGTATTATTTTTAAGATTTTACTTATAACCTACAAGGCACTTAACAACCTGGCACCGTCGTACATTTGTAATCTGCTTACATCGTACACCCCATCGCGTCAACTACGCTCATCATTCAAGCACCTTCTGGTTTCTCCATCCTATAACTTGAAAACATATGGCGCAAGATCTTTCTCTGTAGCAGCACCATCATTATGGAATGCTTTGCCAAGTGAAATTAGAAATGCTCAGTCTGTGTCTGTTTTTAAACGTAGATTAAAAACTTTACTCTTTAGAAAAGCCTTTTATAATTAATATTAGCTGTCTTAAGTGTTTTTTTTTTTTGTTTGTTTTTGTTTTTGTTTTTGTTTTTGTTTTTGTTTTTTTTTTGTTTTTGTTTTTTTTTTGTTTTTTTGTTTTGTTTTTTTTTTTTGTTTTTTTTTTTTGTAGGCGCCGTTGAACAGTAGGATACTGGCGCGGTATAAATCTTTTATTATTATTATTATTATTATTACTATTATTTATAATTAATATTAGCTGTCTTAAGTGTTAATTTTCAAGTTTTTTTTTCTTGTAGGCGCCTTTGAACAGTAGGATACTGGCGCGGTATAAATCTTTTATTATTATTATTATTATTATAGAATTCTTGCGAGCGGCATCCGCACTGCTGGTTTGTCTTCTTTCAGTTCATCTCTATGAGCCCTCCCATTTTCCGGATATACAAGACCACCCAAAATTGTTTTGTTGGTTCTTTTTTTTAATGTAACCCTTAGACTTATGCCAGTTTATTAATAATTTCTTTGTTTCACTCCTCCTAAGCTCCATGCATGGAGCTCATACAATGATTTTTTAGTCACAGACGGACATCTTCTCCATAAAACTTATAACATGCAGACTTATTTACCTTCATCGCAAGTCCGACCCTTGAATCCAGCGGAACATAAACACTTGTCTCTTTTGTCAGTAAAACCATTTAGACAAGTGGAGTTGTTCTTGCAGGGTTTTTATGTACAAGCACTCTGATGCAAAAATAAAAAAAATTCCCTCAACGTTTTAGTAAGACCCATACCCCTGTCTTTTAAGTCTTGCTCCTTCTGGAGATGCAACATTGTGATAAGACTTGTAAAAAGCATCTCATTCCAAATACATAGGCTCTTAATTAAAATCAAAACTTAAGGGGGAACAAGAATCATTTTGTTATGATATGCAACTAGTATACTCCTGTTTTGTTTTCTGCAAGTAGGCTAAGTACCTTTTGGCGACAAAACACCAAAAATATTTAAATTTGAAAGTCTGGACATTTATAGGTAAAAATTGTGCTTTTATTTCAGCCTTAAACAAATTAAAGAAAACTACGCTGCACTTAGTATTAACTTATCATAGCTGGGCAAGAGTCCACTGACGTTGACTATATGTGGGCCTCTTAAGTCAAAATATGAACACACACCATGGAGACCAATTTTCTCCGACTCAAATTCTCTTTTTTCGAAATTGGCAAACATTTCACAATCGATCCTTTCACCAATAAGCATATAGATGAATAGCAATGACAAATGTATTTATAATAATTAAAGCGATGATTTCATGCTTGTGATCGTGAGTGTAATTGCTCTGATATCATAGCATTTTTGAATGAACTAGCTCCTCAGCTGAATTATAAAAAATAGGTTTTGTTTTCCTCGAATCTTTTAGTCTGCTTCGTGCCCTGAGTAACATTTTTCTTTTTACAACTGCATTTTCCTTCTGTTTCTCAAGATCTTTCTTGAAACAGTACAACTCAAGTGATGCAACCAAGGTGTAAATCGTCCTTACCTCAAAGAAATAGTGATGCGAACTCTTTTTTTCTTTGTATTCATTGGGGTTGCTGTACTTATCAGACGACAGTAACTCACACCACAAATCACCTTCGGCAGCCAAGTTCACGGAAGCACACAGAGGATGGTGAAGGCATCTAAATGTGCATTCAAAGTCGTCGTAAACCATAATTTTGTCAAGCTCAGGTACATCGAGATAGCGAAACCTGTCCACCGAGAGCAGACTTTGCCTGGATATCTGTGATGATGTAGGTAGTATGTTGTCGGGGTCTAAACTTGCTGCTCCTGTCGGTGGAGAGAACGCTTACCATTTGTCTTTGTCGACAGATCTGTTTATGAACTTTTTATGAATAAACTTCGCATTATTTAAACTTACCGTAAGTGATAATTTTTGACACTAATTTTCATAACTATTTTCTAGTACACTTCCTTTTCCTTTTTTCTTAAGGATTAAGCCAAGCATTTCCCTGAGGTAGTGCGTTGGGATCGGTGCATTGTGGTTGTGGAACTTTTCTGATGCTTCACATACTATATTCGTTCCTTCTTTTCGAGGTATATTTGTGTACAAGCTGGAAACGTCCATTGATAATACAATTCTTAAATCTTTTCGTTTGAGTTTTTTCTTGCGCTCAATGTCACGCGACCAGTTTTCTATATTTAGAATTGTACACGAGGTTGAAGTTTTTGGCAGATTACCAAAACCGTCATCTTGATCTTGTCTCACTAATCGCATCTTGTTTTCTGGACCTTGGGCTGAGATTAGTATCTTTGTCTATCTTCGTTTTTTCGAAGAAGTTGATAAAAGCAGTGTCATCCTTTACATAGGATTTTTGCAGTTGTTAGGTAGGCTGGCATAGCGTCTCCGACCAGTATAGTTTTATGTATTTTCGAGAGCGTATAGAATACTGGTATTCTTTGCGGATTGGAAGTCAAGTTGTGAAAACCATTTCTTAGTCATGTCAAAAAGTCACCCATGTGAAAGAAAAAAGAAATTGGCTTTGAGTCTAAGTGCAGGGTAACCTCGACACTTTTTTTTCGATCTACTAAATCTTCTTTAAAGGAAAGATTCAGTTGAAAATTGATGAGGGCCAAGGCTTCCTCATGTTCAGTAAATGACACAAAGTACTTCTCGATCAGACGACTCCTTTCAAGAGAGAAGCTTATGTGGAAGTTTATCATCTAGGTTGTTATGCTTAGCGCAACATTATTTCAGAATTATTATTATCATTAGTACTGTTATTTTCATATTCTCTCACTAAATTCTTCTCCGGTTCTTATTTTGTCAGAGACTAATTGACTTACACATTGCGGTCGAAAATTTCCTTACACGTCGAAGCTGAAAAAAAGAAAAAGTATGTCAACAGCGTTAAACCATTTTTAAATCATTTGAGAAAGAAAGATGGGATGGCGTTTTGAAATGCTCTCAAAGGGAATTTACATGTAGAATGACAGATATATAACGTTGTAATCCAAGTTCAAGAAATTAATTGGTCGCTAATTAGAGAAAAATAACAGATTAGAGTACGAAAGTTATCAACTCCATTTATTTGTGATAGCTATGAAATTCTACATGGGGCGATTTGTTGGACAAGTTTGACTTTGGTGAGCTTTGTCATTGGTGCAGATACTATGCGAAAGGGATCAAAGCAATCGTGACTTGGTCACTCGTGTTTTCGTAACTTGCATTGTTACCAGCGTCTAATGCGCTGGATGAAAATCAAAGCAGTGGAACCGCGACTTGAAGCAGCGTCCCAAGCCCCTCGCAGCCTCGCCGCTGTTACTCAAGTCACTCGAAGCTTCAGATGCACACCATAATACTGCTATCTACACAGGCAAGCGTTTTCACGTCCATCAAGAAGTTAACTTGTTCTTAGTTTGAATTCTCGGTAATTTCTAACGAGGTATTTTTCGAATTTCTGTGATTCACTATATATCTATTTCCCGATATACATAATTATTATAAACGAACTTCTCATTACAGTGGTCTAAACAGACAGAAACAGTACAAAACCTAGCTTTAAAAATACAGCAGTAGAAATATTACCCAAACGGCAGATATTTCCATCTCTATTGTATCCTTGCTTGCATGCACAGTTGTACGATCCCTTAGTATTGTTGCACACAGCATCAGCGCTGCAATTGGATGTTCCCTCGATACACTCGTTTGTGTCTGCGAGATTCAACCTCATTGGTGTAGAGTGTATTAAAGTTAAGTACTTGGTTTCAATTTGACTCATATAATGCATAACATTCTTTCGAGATACATCAGCACTGCTGGTTTGTCTTCTTTCGGTTCATCTCTATTAGCCCCCATTTTCCGGATATACAAGACCACACCAAAATTGTCACTGACGGAAGTACTGACATCTGCTCCATAAAACTTATCACATGCAGACGTATGTTACCTTCATCACGAGTCCGACCCTTGAATCCAGCGGAACACAGACACTGATAACTTTTGTTGATAAAACCGTTTCGATAAGTGGAGTTGTTCTTGCAGGGTTTTTTTGCACAAGCACTCTGATGCAAAAATAAAAAAGTAAATTCCCTAAACGTTTTAGTCAGACCCATATCCCCCGTCTTATAAGTCTCGCTCCTTCTGGAGATGCAACGTTGTAATAAGTCTTGTGGAAAGCCTCTCATTCCAGATACATAGACGCTTAATCAAAATCAAAAGTAAGATAGAAACAAGGATAATTTTATTATGATATGCAATTAGTTATGCTCCCATCTTGAGTTCTGTAAGGAAGTATCAAGCGTATTTAAATCTGTAAGCCTGAGCATTTAGAAATGAATATTGTGCTTTAATTCAGCTTTAAACAAAGAAACCTAGCTGCACTCAGTATTAACTCATCATAGCTGGGCAAGGGTCCACCTCACGTTGACCATGTGTGAGCCTCTTAAGTCAAAATGATAACACATACCATTGAGGCCTCAATCAATTTTCTCAATCTAAAAATTCTCTCTTTTCGAAATTGGCAAAGATACCACAATTGATCCTTTGCCAATTAGCATATAGATGAATAGCAGTGACAAATGTATTTATTATAATTGAAACGATGATTTCATGCTTGTGATCGTGAACGTAATTACTGTGATATCGTAGCATTTTTCAATAAACTACCTCCTCATCTGAATGATAAAAAATAGGTTTCGTACTTTCTAAATTCATCTAGTCGGATTCGTGCCCTAAGTAACATTGTTCTTTTTGCAACTGCCTTTTCCTGCTGTCTTTCAAAATCACTCCATAAGTCATGCATTCAAGTTTTAATTAGTCCTTACCTCAAAGAAATAGTATTGCGAATTATTTTTTTCTTTGAATTCATTGGGGTTGCTGTACTTATCAGACAACAGTAACTCACACCACAAATCACTTTTAGCAGCCAGGTTCACGGAAACACACAGAGGATGGTGAAGGCATTTAAATGTGCATTCATAGTCGTCGTACACCATAGTTCCATCAAGCTTAGGTACATCAAGATAACGAAACTTGTCCAACGAGAGCAGACCTTGCCTGGGTATCTGTGATGAAGTAGCTAGTATGTCGTCGGGCTCTAAGCTGGCTGTCCTTGTCGGTTGAGAGTGCGCGCACCTTTTGTCTATATGTTTTTTTGTTTTGTTTTGTTTTATTCTAAATACTTACTGTTAGGAATAGATGTTTGATGACACCTACTCAGGGACAACTAATAAGAGTGCATGGTGTACCTGCACTTGCCACGGATAATTGTTCGCGATTAAAATTATTGTGACCGACAATCGATCAAAAAGGTACTCATTTCGCCAAAATGGAATGAGCTATTAAAATAAAAACCGGCGTAGATATAAAGGAAGCTTGGTAGATCTTACCTAGATCCTTTTAAACCAAAAGCTTTTGTCAGATCTGATGATGAACTTTTATAAATGAACTTCGAATTATTTTAAACTTTCGAAAGTGATAATATTTTATACTAATTATTTTCTAGTATACTTCCTTTTCCTTTTCCTTAAACCTCTTTGTTTATCTTGCAGTCGATGGTATCCATTGCCACCAGTGGAAGACTTGGGTGATGCAAGCGTTTATTACCAGAGATAAACACACAATACTGTCTTCAAATAGGAAATTTACTATCTCAAACTCGCCAGTATACATTCAAGTTGAATAGGAGAAATTCGAAATTAGAAGTGGTGCTTTTTCTCAGCCAGGCCGTGAGTACAAAATTTAGTGAATTATAGTGAATTGTTAAGTTTCCAGAAACTTCTCCCTTCCTAGGCCAAACCTTAGGTCATGGAAGGGAGAGGATGAGCTACCCATTCCGCCAGAACCATTACAAGAAATTTTATAAACAACCTGGACGACAGACGAGCTTTCTTGTAGAACTTCTTGTTCTACGGCCGAACAGATTCCTATTCAGTGGCTCCAAACGAAACATGAGTCGCACATTTTGTTTTTCCCGTGGACTGTGGACGTCATAGACCATTTGATAGAGAAAAAGTTGACAACACGGGGGCGATAACCATTGCAGGAGACACAAAGAATAAGGAAGGTGTAATTCAAGGATGAAAGCTGCATTTACACTGACATACTTTATTTCCATTCTCGAGAGTGCAATACCAAACGAATAAAACACTTGATTAACTTGGCTGATGAACTGGACATAAACGAAGAACCAGTCTAGTAAATCAAAATTTACATACGAAAACAACGAAAACCATCTGCACTCTACATTTAATGACACTCACAAAGCTTAATCCGTTACGCAGTTTTAATCCGTTACGCAGTTTTAATAAGTAAACGGAAGTGCATAGCTCCGATTAAACTAAAACAAAACTCTTTAACAACCAGCTGGTGTCAAACATTAAGATGCAGTCTTTCTAAAGGCGGCCCGGTGTATTTTAGCTAAAAAAAATCGATTTCTTACAATTTTTTTCCATGAATCTGTCTTAATCTTAAAGTACTCGTTAGCTGAGAGATTAACAAACAATGGGTCGCTTAAAGAGTTAAGAGACAACGTTCGGCAACACTATTTTTCTAGATAAGGATGGAAATTTTTCTCTCTTAAATGCTGTTTAAAGGCATCATCATCAAACATAAAAAAAGCTTCAATTTGCTAAATTCAAGCGTCAACCATCGTTTTAAGACGTAAATTTCGTACATTATCGGGTCTGCTTTCTCTTGGGTGGAATTTTCGAAAATGTCCAAAATATGTATTACCCGGCTGGGTTAGAAGTTCGCCGAAACCACTACATATCTTTATCTTTCCATATTCCTCTACCTAACTAATAAAAATAACACTCCAATTGATTTATTTAAGGAATTTCTGGAGCTATATTATTTTACTGGCGATTTCATGGGTTATAAACACAGCCGATGGTTCCTTTGAACAAATTCATTCTTTTTGCGCACTACCTTATAGGATTGCAGGTTTCTCGAATTTAAAATGACTGCACTTTAAATACCATTATCAGGAACACTTCCCAGATTGACACTAAGAAATACTTTGGATTAACTTAACTATTTCAAGTCTATCCTGACTTTTAGTGAATTCCCTCTTTCTTTCTCTTTAACTGAGTGACAAAAAAAGTTCGTTTGTTCAGCGAAAAACCACCTTCGGCGATGGTTTTTTTCTAGATGGGAAATGGAGATGTTTCTCACTCTCTCATGGCATATTCAAGCATAAAAATCTTCAAACTGCTCAATTCAGGCGTCAAACATAGGTGGTAGACGTAAATTCGTACTTAACCGAGTCTGCTTTTTGTTAAAAGCTAAAACCACGATATATCTTTATATTTCCATACTCGCCTTCCTTTTTGTTAGTTTTTGTTCGCCTGAATAAATATTGAGATATTGATTAGATATTGAGGGGAAGAAGTTGGAATTTTGCGCTCAGCCGAGATTAAAAGCTGCATATTTACGGTCATGGCGGCAAAGGTAAAGTAAAACTGAAAAATAATTTTAAGGGTAAAAAACCGTTATAACTGGAAAACCTATGTAGCTTGTTCTAAAAAAGAATCAAACTAAATATGCGAACCAAACAAATTCCTCAAACACGAGCTTTGCAAAAATGCGAGCACGGCAACTTATGTCAATTTTGATTATCGGTGCTGTTAACAATGGGCCTTTGCTCCGAAAAGTAAAAACATCGCAACAATTCGAGAAAGCAAGATGATTTTGATTACTTTGTGACTAAGACAGATTTTTTGAAAGAAATCGATTTTTTTAACCGAAATGCCCTGAACCACTTTTTTCGAGAGACTTTGTCTCAGCTATGATTGAGAGAGACTAATTTCCCCCTCACTAACCCCCGCTCAGAGATCAGTAATAGAGAAACTAACCTTCCAAAGACACAGGTACAGACATCATAAGGCACAAAACTAACAGAGTACAGATAAAGATCGAATTCTTCGTGGCGCTGAACCCTCTGAAGACCGACTTCCGGAAAGACATCAATTGATGGCAAAATTCTAACTTATTATTATTTTTTTTTTTTTAACTTCCTGACTACCTTTTTAAATGATGAAATCTAAGTATTACTGGTATTCAAGGAGGTCAACATCCCTGGTAACCAATCATAGAGTGCTATTCTGCACCACTTGACCAAGTGGGCCAATTATCGTTGAGTATTTGTAACACACTCCACACTTGAAATGTAACGCAACATTCACAGGTGTTTACATATGTTAGACAGTCACGGATTAGACTTAGGAAATAACACGTACTGTATTCTTTCTCTCAGGATTTAACGCGTCGTGGTTCCTTATTGTATTTGTTCTGCTCTCTATAACAAAAAAAAAAATTGAATCTCCGAAGAACTTTGGCTATTGTTAGCCAACTAGCAATTTTACAAGTCATTCCGTGCGTGAGACCGTCCCAATGCTGTACAACAAAACCGATACACAACTTAAGAAGTAGTAATTAAAATTTCATGGTTTGTCGGTAAATTCTACAGACGGATCTTTTTAAAGCAAATTTTATAAAGCTTTTTGTTTGTTGGCCAAGTCCTGAGACGCGCCTCCAGATCATTTCGTAAACACCAGTTACATATCAAATTTTTCTGTTTCATTTTATTGAATCTCTATGTCCTCTTGACACTCTTATGTTTACTTCATATTCAATAGTGGCGGGACTGCGCTTAGCTAAGTACTAAGCAGTAATGGTGCGAGTTATTTCGTGTAAAATCAAAGTTATAAAAATGCATAGGGCATGGAAAAATTTTGATCTTTCTAATGTTAATATACGTAGCAGAGATTGTTGAAAAATAAATTTACTAAAATTTGAAGCTACTCGAATGGCGCTGCGGTTAGGTAAGTTGTAATGGTATGAGGAATTTTGTGCGAAATCAAAGTTACATATTTGTATACGGCATGGCGAAATGTTAATCTCTTCCGATGTTCAAATACGTAGCAGAGCTTGTTAAAAAATGTCCATGCTAGTAGTTTTTATAGATATCTTACAAGGAAGAGCTTTTACCCAACCGAAAAAAAGGTATATACATGGGTGAGAAACAATAAAAAAGGTGAACTCTTGGAATCTACTTATTTTACAGACTTGGACCCAGGATAATTACCGGAGAAGATGAGATTTGAATTTTAGCCAGAATCAGAGAATCCATCATGCATACCATTTTCAAACACGAGGAGGCGCTGCCTCAAATGAGCGAGATCCAAACCGATTTCTGTTTCGGCCATGATTGCGCCTTGTACCTCTATCAGCTCGACTTAGAGGCGCGTAAAATTACGCTTAATCTACGGGCTAATCAGGAGCTTATGAGCTTTTACGTCGTGGAATTCGAAGGATACTACGAACATTGAATATGGCTTCACTGCCGATTTCTACTTAGTTTTCACAGCCTAAATAAACTTCATACAAATAGGACGTAAAAGACTGGAGTTAAAAAGTTATATTTGAAACAGACCTGACCAAACAATACGATAAGTTCGAACCCATTGCTCTATAACGGCTTCGTAGCTTAAATGTGAATCGTGTGCCTTGTCAGTGCACCAAGATGTACCCCATGGCTCTGATGTCCTTGTCTCCATTATCAGGCTTGTGTGCTGCTGCATTTCCACACGAATTATCTCCTCCTGTACCAAACCCGATACTGGAATCGCAAGAGGAACAGTCATTTTCTTGGTTAGAAGCAATGCCGATTCTTGCTCTGGAGAAACCACCTTCAACGTTGAACCCTTCCTTGTTGCAGTTTCGCTGCAAGGAGGCTTGCGAACCAACCACCTTCTTCCACGTGTCACGACCCAGTGAAGTGGCGTGGTATTTCCCGTCAGCGATCAATGAATACAAAGAGTCGGCTGTCTTGTTGATGACGATGAAACTTAGTTGTTGTCCAATCCTCATACCGAGGCAGATCTTGGAGAAGGGTGTTTGCCAGTAGGTTGGTAACTTTGTTTCTTGTAAATCGAAGCCATTCTTACCAGCAGCATCTTGATAGGTATTTCTGTCCTTCCAGAAATGGGAATGGTAAAGAAAGGTAGTCTAAAATTGATAACAAAGGATTTTTCAATTTAATATCAATTTAGGCTCAGGGTCATTAAGTACGCGTGAGCGACTCTTTGTGGCTCGCCTAGTAAAGACAACTTTTGGCGGTTGTCAGGGAAACCGCATCCAATTTTTGTTCCCACCCTTTTTCGCTTGCCTATGTTGACCTTTATCCTTAATAAATTTGTAGATTAATCTCTACCTTATCAAAAACAGAGTACTTCTGTCTTAGGCTCAAGGTCAAAAAATACGCTTGAGCGATGCCTAAGGAAACAGCACCCATCTTCTTTTTATCTGTCTATTCAATGAATTTCTCAGCAAATGATTTATTACCTTGTTGCCATTAATCTTCATGATCGGCGTCCATCCTCCATCTCCGCATCCAAAGTCTCCCATGTGACAGAAAACAGAAATAGGCGTCGAGTCTAAGTGCAGGGTAACCTCGCCACTCTTTTTCAACCTACACAATAAAGAATCTTCTTAAAAGGAGAGATTCATTTAAAACTTGATGAGGGCCATGGCTTTCATATATTTAGTGAACAAATCAAAGTACTTTTCGATTAGGCGATTCCCTTCAAGAAAGAAGCTAATGTGTATGTTTATCATCAAGGTTCTCATGCTTGCCGCAATATTATTTTTAAAATTATAATTTTCAGTAGTACTTTTATTTTCATATTCTCTCATTAAATTCCGCTCCAGCTTTGTTCTTGTTAGTGATTAACTGACTTACCCATTCCGGTCGAAAATTTCCTTACACGTCGAAGCTGAAAAAAGGAAAGTGCATATCAACTGCAATAAACCCTTTAAGAAAAAAAGATGGGATGGCGTTTTGAAATGCTCTCAAAGGGAAAATTTACGTGTAGAACAGGAAATACATAACGTTCTTGGTCACTCGTGTTTTCGTAGCTTGCATTGTTAGCGGTGTCTAATGCGCTACATATGAGAACAAAACCAGCGGACCCGTTAATTTAAGCAGCATCCCAAGCCCTTCGCTGCCTCACCGTTTTTAATTGAGCCGCACGACGCTTCTAATGCACACCATAAGACTGCTATCTACGCAGGCAAGCGTTTCCACGTCCATCAAGAAGTTAGC
This sequence comes from Pocillopora damicornis, assembly GCF_964200805.1. Classification (NCBI taxonomy): domain Eukaryota; kingdom Metazoa; phylum Cnidaria; class Anthozoa; order Scleractinia; family Pocilloporidae; genus Pocillopora; species Pocillopora damicornis. Next base: position 8,276,829 of record NC_142676.1, read on the forward strand.
TTGTTTTTAGTTTGAATTCTCGGTAGTTTCTAGCAAGACATTTGAAGAAGTTTTTATCTATTAACTATTAATCTATACCTCGATATACATAATTGTTATAAACGAAACTTCTCATTATAGTAGTCCTAACAGACAGAAAAAGTACGAAACCAGCTTAAAAAATACAGCAGGAGAAATGTTACCTAAACGGCAGATATTTCCTTCTCGATAGTATCCTTGTTTGCATGTACAGTTGTAGGATCCCTTAGTATTGTTGCACACAGCATCAGCACTGCAGTTCATTTTTCCTGTAGCACACTCGTTGATATCTGAAAGGACTCTCCTTTAATTAGAGCGTCATCACTGCAATTGATTTCAAAACTAATGCAGATTTAAAAATAAAGTGTAAACAACAAATGGAGACCCACGTTGGATCCGATGTCTTAAGGGTCTTGAATTTTTTCTGCAGTTCTCTTGGCCATGCTAGAGTAACATCATCCCATCTGGGTATGGATTATTGAGCAAGACAAGTCGTCCGTCTTTCAAATTCATTATGTTTATAAAGTATGTTACTTTTAAAAATAAAAAATTGTCCGCCGCTTTGCTTGATGATACCAATAAGAAACAAAATATATTTACATTCTTCAGCATGTAATTGATTAACATTAGACTCAGAAACTATTGGCTCTGTTTTACCTTTGCAAGTCCGTCCATCCCCAGTAAATCCTGGTTTGCATTTGCAGCGATATGATCCCTTTGTATTGTTACACATAGCATCAGCACTGCAATTGGATGTTCCGTCAACACACTCGTTTACATCTGTAAAATTTAATGGAAACCAATTCAATAGGGAAAACCCTTAAACACATGACCAATTTTATCATTTTAAGGGTTGAAGTGTAAATTTTCAGTTTCCATTCCCTTGTTCGTTAAATAAAATTAGGGCTTCGGTTACGTTTACCTTCGCAAGTCCGTCCATCTCCAGAATATCCAGGTTTACATGAACAGTTATAAGAACCATTGGTATTGTTGCAAACAGCATTTTCACTGCAGCCGTGTGTTCCTGAACCACACTCATCGATATCTGAAAATAATCTTCCTTAATTAGAAGGTCATCAGTGCAGATGTGAAAATAAGATGTGAAAAACAGATTGAGACCTACGTGGGATCCGACTTAATAGTCCTGTAATTTTGGAGCAGCTATGTGGCCAACAGTCAGTTAAGAGCTGTACGGTTATTGTGTGAGTTTATAAGAAACAGGACCTGAACTTTTACAGGTGCCTTTCGAAGTTGTGTATAAAATTGGAGTCAATACCTTTCTTACACCTTGGACCATTGAACCCAGTGATACACAAACAGCGATATCCTTTGTCAGTAAAACCGCTTTGACAAGTAGAATTGTTATCGCAAGGGCTATCAACACAAGTACTCTGAGGCCAAAAGAAGAAATAGTAAGAATCTTAACATCATAAGATAAAGTACTGATATAATGGAAAACGAGCAGCACATAAACCTACAAAAACGATAATGCTAGTGATAAAAATATTGACAGTGATATTAGAATTAAAGAAACAATTGCTACGCTTATGATCGGGAGACTAGTTTTTTCTTTTATCTGGAATGAATATTTGCTAATGATGCAACACCAACCTCAGCTGCACGATAAAAATAGCGGTCTTCATCCTTCAGGTCGTGTTCGTGTCTTTCGTGATTAACATTGTTCAATTCACATTTGTACACTCCATGTCCACTCACTCGTTTATCAAGATTAATGCTGACACAGTCAGGTTCCATAAAACACACGTTCTCACAAAAATCCTTGGTCGTGACTTCTGCGACGCGGATTACGTGGTTTATAAGGCGTTTTCCGTCAAATGCTTTTTCCGGGGTAAACTTCAATTTTCGGCATTGGTCTGCTTCAGATAAATCTTCGATAATTATAAATAATACAAAAAAGAAAACACTGGTATAGAAGATGGCCATAAGAGACGTGAGGATGATGATAACAATAATAACATTAATCATTACAATGTTTAGGTTTAGTAATAAGGTAAAGCATTTATTGATAGTTTCTCCGTCGGTATATACCAAGGCATCCTAAATTTTTCAATTCATCCATCCTTATGCCTCCCTTTTTGTCTCCCATTTTAATTTCTAGTTTAATACCTTTCATACAATTATCCATACTGCCATCTGCAGGAAACTTGCCGATGGCAATAATTTCCACAGAAAAATGTAAATATTTAAGTAAGAAAAATTTCCATTAGAAAATTCCCAAAAATTTTCTCAGCGCAGACGAAGTTCGTAGGTTTTAATTAGCAAAGTGGATTGAGTCGTTGAAGAAACCATGACATGATAACAAGATCAATGAACAAAGAACTTTTGCAAAGAGCTTGTCACTGTAGAAGACCTTTATTGCAAAACTTCTTTTCCTTCGAATAAATTAATTCTCAAATCTACATATTTAGCAGTAATCGCATATTTCTCGATATTCCCTGTCGTTGGGAGTTATTTACTGGAGAAAGAGTTAGCCAAAAATGAGGCAAAAATCTAACTGTAGCAGCGCAATAAACACAAAAACCACTCCAGCCGACACAAATAAGAAGACTGAGCAGCATTACAAAAGAGAACTTAGAAGACAATATAATTTAAGAGTGTAAACGTTTCACATGTTCGAATACAAAATACAAAAAATGAATAAATGAGTAAAGAGGTGATAGAGAGGTAGAAAATATTACAATATATCACCTTGGATGACGAGCCTGATTAAAAAGAAATGACTAAGAAAAATAACGAAAACAAAACAAAAAGGAGAAATGTCAACAGTTTCTTATTGTGGAGATAAATATCAAAACCTCCTCTGAACATATAACATGCAGGTGTTAAACAGTTACCATGATTATGAAGGACTAATGTCCCTTCTCTATTTCCGCTCATAAATGAGTAATGGTGAGGCTAACCTTGTGATGAGACATAAGCAAGTATCATGAAGCACAACAGTAACAGAAGAAAGATAAAAATTGACTTCTTCATCGCGTGGATCGTCAGGTTTCCGCGACTGACTTTTGGAATTATGTACAATTTGATGCGAAAGATCTTAATTAAATTCTTTTTGTTATGGTCAAAGCTTTCTGATATACATACATATATATATATATATATATATATATATATATATATATATATATATATATATTTTTTTTTTTTTTAACCATTGAGTGTTTCCTTACTGTTCTTCGTTTTAATTTGATATCTTTAGCCCTTGTTCCAGCACGAAAACAATTCATTGGATGAAAATAAATTAACTTTTTACGAAGCCTCTCGACGAGTGACTTAATAGTCAATAGTTCGGACTTAACAGTGGTTAAAGTCTAAAGAGCGGTCTCCATATTCTTAGCAAGAAACTAAACAGAAAATAGAAATGCTTCTGATGTTTCACTTGGCTTTCATTGGTAGAAATAGGAGCAAGCAATTTTGCCCTGGTTAGGCACAAAATTGTCTCCCTCCCTGAAAGAAACTGCTGAAGACTAACGTCCCTGGTGCATTTAACAACAAATATTTAGGAATATTTCTGACACTTTTTTTTCACTCGAAAGAAGTATTTGCTAATGATGTAACACCTATCTTAGATGGATCATAAAAATAATGGTCCTTCCTCTTCGTCTTTCTTCACTCGTTTATCAAGATTAATGCTGACACAGTCAGGTTTCACAAACACGTGCTGTCACAAAAATCCATTGACATGACTTCAAAGATGCGAATCATGTAGTTTATAAAACGTCTTCCATCAAATGCTTTTTCAGACGTAACTTTCGACATTATATCGACATTGGTCTGCTTCAAAAGAGTCTTAATGTTTAAGCATTCTAAATTTTTCAATTCATCCATCCATTTCTGTTCCTACGGACTATTTAAATCCCCTTTGAACACTTGCCCTCCATTTTAATTTCTCGGTCGCAATTATCTGTGCTGCCATCTGCAGGAAACTCCCAGATAGCTATTAATTTTCACACAAAATATAAATATTTAAGTAAGAAATTGACATTCCAGAATCCCCCCAAAGTAAAGAGAAGTATATTTTCTCAGTTAAAACGCAAGTTTTTAGTTTCAATTACTTAAGAGGGTTAAATCGTTAAAGAAATCGATGAACAAATAGCTTTTGCAAAGAGTCTATACTACAGAAGCACTTGAGTATGCGCACTTCATTGTCACCTGCCGGTGTCTTTTAGCGCATACTAATGGGCTATTCAAGTTACGCACAAAATGGTGCCTGCGCATTACCTTCTCCTTCGCCTTTCCATTACTTCATGGCTGAGATGCTACCCGCAATGCAGTTGGCCATGCATGCTAAAAGTAGCACCTTGTACGGTCGGCCGCACGGTCTCAACTCCAAATGTTTTGGGCATGGTGGGTTACTACCATTTCCAATAATTGTGGGCTACGCTGCGCTCACTTCGAGCTCTGCTATAATTTCAACTGACGCTGACTTCGCACTTCATCTGATACATTCCTTACCTATTTTGTCAATTCTTCTTCTACCCTCTCCACCCACCAGACTGGTCCCTAAATCCCCTTGAAGAAACCCTTCTACAGCCAGTACTGAAGAGTTTTTTTTACAGTTTTTATTATAATGGAGGGCTGGGGAATAAACTAACGAGAGTTCCGCGTTTAGGCTTGGCTGACTCTAAATATTATAAGGAAATTGCACTGATCCATTAAGGTAAGCTTTCGAATTCAAAAGGGGACATCTGAAGTTGTGGTGAGAGAGGTTTCGGCTTTGGGAAATATTCCGGAAAGAAATCCGTTCGCATTTCGCCCGGAGACAGACGTCTCAAACAAACTGTACAGAAAAATTTGGTTGTTCTGGTATTAGCGAGAAACTACCGTTTAAGTTCTGTTAGTTCTCGTTTCTGAGCCTATTGTTTTCCACCCAAATCGTTCATACCCGTGAGCTCTTGATTAACCTGCAGAACAGGCGTAGTTTCCCGCGTATTTCACTCGGGCGGTCAGATGCAGGAGGAGAGTGCAAAGGGCGAGTCGCTAGCGCCGAAAAAAAAATCGAGTTAAAAAAAGTCTCCATTATTTGTCGTGTACGTCCTTCATACGTAATAAGATCATGACCTCCTTTCATGCACAATTCGCGACATCGGAGTATAATGAAAATCGAATATGTCTGCCAATTTCTACTTCGCTCGCAAGTCTTGAATTGGTTTCGCACAATTGAACGCCTTAGACTAAATTTGAAAACTTATATTTTTGACAAATCGTACCAGAGGAGAAGATAATTTTGAACCCGTTTTACTAGCTGGTAAACTTTTGGATACTAAATTTTCTACTTCATGGTGGCTTCTCGGCTTAAAATTTGGGAAGTCAACTGTGCCCTGTCACTGTACCAGTATGTAACCCATGGCTTTGATATGCTTGTTTCCATTATCTGGGGAGGCGTCTGCTTCATTTCCACACGTGTTGGAGTCATCATGTACACCTCCTGTACCTAAACCAATTCGGGAGTCACAGGTAATACAGTCATTCTCCTGGTTAGCAATAATGCTGATTCTTGCTTGGGAATGACGAGGATTGTCTCCCGACGCATTGAATCCTTCCTTATTGCAGTGGGGCTGCAGTGAGGCCTGGGAATCAGTTAGTGTTTTCCACGTATTACGACCCAGTGAGGTGGCGCGGTATAACCCATCAGCGATCAGTGAGAACAGTGAGTTGGCGTGCCTGTTGATGACAATGAACCTGAGCTGATGACCAATCTTCATACCGAGGCAGATCTTGGAGAAGGGTGTGTCCCAGTAGGTCGGTAACTTAGTCTCTTGTAAGTCAAAGCCAGTCTTGCCTCCAGCAAACATATCAAACTCTTTCCCCAGTGCGACGAACATTTGTTTTTCTCGGTTCCAGGTTTACGCAACCACAAACCCCACGTAATGCGCATGCTCTCCGTTACGAATTTTCAAAATGGCGGACAGGCAAAAGAGGGAAATTAAAAAAACAAAGCGATTTTGCAATGAATACTCAACATACACCCTCGTTAGAAAGGCGAATCCACGGAAGAAAGATACAAAACTGTATGATATTGAGATCGATATGATATTAAATCGATACCGAGGGCCCGTTTCCAACTTGCTGAGAAGTGCATTTAATTGCCTTCCGCCACGATTACTAGCTTTCTTGACAGCTTTCTGAAGACAGAATACTTTCTTTCTGAAGACTTCTGATATGCGGCTATTGATTATTACACCTCGTATACCTGATTGCTCAAAAACTTTGTTTACGATTGTTGAAAGGACTGGTTCTCCGTCTCCGTCTTTACATTGCTTTCGCTCGGTCGTGTTTTGATCAAAAACGCCTTGTTAATTTCACGCAACCGCTCGGCGAAATGGTAAAAATGACGAGGGAAAAACTTTACCTTCAAGTTAGAAAATTAGCGAAATAGAAAGCCACAATATTATAGTTTAATATTTCAGAGGTAAATTGAGTGCTTTTTCCGTAGAGAATCCGCACGATGATAAAAAATTCGAAAAATACAGTCGATTTGAGTGGGGTGTTGAAGTAGGCGTGGTCACTACATTCATGTTAAGACTATTTGTACCCCATGAGTTTGATATGGTTATGAGCATTTCTGTTGCTCCAGAAATGGGAATCGTAATGGAAGGTTCTCTGAAAGACAAGAATTACATCTTTGATTTGCCTTTGTTAAATTCAGCGATATCGAGAGTTTCTTAAAGGAAGCAGGGAGTTAACCTTCTCGCCATCAATCTTCATCGCCAGCGTCCATCCTCCATCCCCACATCCAAAGTTTCTCATGTGACAGAAAACAGGGATCTTTTGTGAACCAAACATCAGCGGGTATACTTGGCTTCGTCTCGACCTTAAGGAAAAAGAGGACGTCAAAAAAAAAGGCAGTGAAGACTGCATATGGCTACTGATACAGCACATTGTTTTATAGCATTGAAAAAAAAAAACCGGGGTTGTATGATGATGCTTAGAGTTAGCGTTGCAGAAGATTTGATTAGCATGCGAAACAGAAAACCTGCTACGTCTCACATACTTATGAGAAGTCCACAAGAGAAAGAAGATTCAAGAATATAGTGAATAATTTACACTTAATCACTACCTTAATTGTAACAAATAATCATTTTAATAATTATAATAATAGTAATCATAATGATCATAATGACGATAACAAAAGTAATAGTAATGATAACTTGATTTGCCTGTTAATTATGAATCATTGTCATACTTCATTGCAATTCCATTTTTGTGAGATTTTTGTTTCATACAACAAGGCATTCCGCGTTTCAGAATATTCCACCATTCCGCCAATCCATCATTCCATCGAATGGCGTCGCCCTGTTGAACTCCTCGTATCGTATTTCGGACCTTTGCTCGCTTCACAAATTTAGCGGCTCTTTCGAGCATTTGTCACTGATTGAAATGGTAAAATGATCTCTTTTCGGATGAATAAAATTGTTCTTCAAAGTTTCCACGATGTGCAGGTCAAACCTATTTAGATATTTCGGCAAAGAAAAAGTATTTTTTTTCAATCATGTGCCGGAGACGCCACTGTGAAGTTATTTTAAGATGTTTATCATCTATTGTAGTAATTTGCGGCTAGAACTGAATATCTTCGGATCTACTGGGAATAATTCGCTGATTCAAACAGTAAAATGCTCTCTCTTAAACTAAAAAATTTTTCCTCTAAATTTCCATGATGCGCAGATCACTCCTCTTTAGACATTTCTGCATGGTGAAGGTTACTTTTTTCACGCGTCATTCTGAAATGAATGTGAGATGTTTACCGTCTTCTTTAGTACACTACGAGACGAACAATAAGTAGCACCGGAAAACAGTGTGGTCACCAGTCAAAGCGATCAGAAGAAATCGTCACTAAGAGTTGAACAGACAAAGATGTTCGGAAACAAATAATAGCCAAGAGTGAGGAATATCGGGTAAAACTCGGCAGACTTCGTGGTGGACAAAGAGGGGAAGTTTTTAAAGAAAATGAGATGCTGCGTCAGTGGGAGAGCATAACAGGGTAATTTAGTGGCCAATTTACGTTATCAACTGAGTTTATATCGTAAATTGGCCACCGTGAAGAGTTAAAGGCTGACGTTTCGAGCGTTAGCCCTTCGTCATAGCGATTGTCACGAAGGGCTTACGCTCGAAACGTCATCCCTTTAACTCCTTACGGTAGCCAATTTGCGTTATCAACTTGGTTGATAACACTAAATTACCCTGTTGGACTTCGTTGTGGACGGAGAGGTCGTTCGTATTCTATTGTTACTCTCACTCACTCAACAGAACAATATTATGGCTTCGCCTTCATAGGAGGCACTAGCCACAAAAATCATGTGAGTCAGCCCGTATGCAAATGCAGGGTCCTTATATCTACCACAATGGAATGTAAATACGCGTCAAGTAAGTGATTTGGAATCTCGCAATTAAAACGAATTGCTCTGTACTTACCTTCCTATGTCGTGCTGTTCCTTGCAAGAGGAGAAGGGACCGGCTGTGAGAGAAATAAGACCGCCATTTTAAGATCTTAGCGTGTTGAGAACACTTGAAATATGAAAACATTAAACGCCGTATCCCAAAATATCATTGAAAAAGTACCTGAAAGCTTCGGAGGCAAAGCGTCCTTTACCATTGCAATAAGACTGTTCACTTTCGTTCCAAGCGTCCTAATGGCTTTGGTGATCTCACCGCAGTGATAAGCGGTACATGACTGTTGTTTGGCGTCGCTTAAAACAGCGAACGGCGCAAGGACACTTGGATACCGGGTAGCAACGCAAAAGTGGAGAGCAAGCGTTCCAGTAAACAAAGTTCCAAAGAGGTCATGCACGTGTGCTTGAAAATACGGATAATAGCTTTTAATGGTATTTCCGTTTCCACAAAGCTAGTAAGGTTTAGTGTAGAAGTTTTTAAGTTGGAATATGCTTTTTCCTAGTGAAATCGCGAATACACTGGTAGCACCAACCTGGTCTATGACTAATGTCGTGTATCGGAGAACATACTAAAGGTACTTGTACCAATTTCTGTGGGATTACTGAATAATGTAAAAGTACTTCAATCAAGTAACATGATTGTACCAGCCTATTAGATAGTGGAAAGATATGGACAATGATTCACGAGTGAGTTTGTCTTCTAAGTGAATACACCACAGCTAAAAAACATGGCGACTACATAACATAGCATACTTTTTTTGTATTTAGGTCGTCAACAAAATGGCAGGTAAAAAGCTGATGTGGACCTACAGACTAATATGTAAAACAAAATTTAGTAAAAGATAATGTTTACAAAACAAATAAGCTATTTAAAACAGTAAATAAAGTAAGGTAAAATTAGAAGTTTCAATAAATATAACTTGTAGGGTCTTCGTTTGTTCCCTAAATTCCATTGAATGAGGTTTCATCTAACATATCAGAATTTGCTTTGAGAGCACATTTGAAGGATTCAAGGATAGGTTTGCTCTTTGCCCTTAAGTTATTCCACAATATAGACGCGCGATTAGAGAAGGAAGAACGCAGTAGGTCACTTTTAGGGAGCTGCACGTAGAGCTTAAGATTGTCTCTATAATATCTTAACAAGGAGTATTTCAGAGTGAAGAGAGAATTAATACCACCTGAAGCACCTTTTAAAAGGCTTGGTAAGTTATGCATGTCATTCTGTTCTTGTACGAGAACGCTATTAATTTCTATTTCGTCGCTGTCATGACACCAGTGTCGAGAGTGGATTGCTTCGTATTAAAAATAAATCTCACTGCCCTAATGTGAATATCCTCAAGGAGCTGAAGTGATTTCGGGGATCCCCACAGAGCGATAGAATACGTAACGCTTTACGTAACGTACTGAGAGAAAATTTTACATCATAATCGACAATTGCGTAGGATTTAACGGCATTTCATGGTCGATCAGTGGAGACATTTCACAAACGTGTGTTTCGTGCTTTACCCATCATTGATCAGTCACCGCGAAAGCAGGCTTCCAAGGATACAATAAACCTGAGCTGTCGATCTTCATATAGAGACAGATGCTAGATACCGATCTATTTCAGTAAGTTGGCAATTTATTCTATCATGAGTCAAACCCAGTCTTTCCCCCAATTGGTAGAAGCTACTTGTGTCAAAGTGGAAGGCTCTCGCTTAGAGAGGTTCAGCTGAGAAGAAAGTGATTGGTGGCTAATTAGACAGGCAGATGATAACCGAATTAAAAGGAACAATTCGAAACGATGTACAATAAGAGTAGGTAGCATAGGCTGTTCGGGTTTCGTGAGTTTGAAACTCTCGGCATCGAGTTTCCCCCGTTTTTTTTTCCAGCTGCTCTTGTTATAACAGTGTCTAGGATAATTGAAAGAAAAGGCCGTTTAGTTTTACTTAACTGAGCTGAAATGAAAGCCCCTGTTTTCCTATCTTGAATAATCCTCAAGTAACTTAGATCAGTTAGACCCTCTGAACCTACTGATCATAGTTCCTTAAGGATTTTCTATAAAATAACCCCTTCGTTTATTTTCAGCCTAAAGCTGAAAGGCGATGATCATATTTTGGTGACGTATTCTACTTGAGGCAGTAATGGAAATGGTAAATACTGATTTAGGTCTTCAACTATGCACACTCACTGTTGCAAAATTTGACATTATAAAAAAACACTATACAAAATATCAGCGTATAAACTGAAGTTCCCCCTGAAAAAAGGAAAGGAAAGATTAATGTAACAGCCACTTGCCTGGTGATGAAGCGGTTTCTTGTCCTGAAATCGTAAAGACTGATTTAGATCTTCAACTATGCACACTCACTATTGCAAAATTTGACATTATAAAAAAACATTATTCAAAGTATCAGCGTATAAATTGAAGTTCCCCCTGAAAAAAGGAAAAGAAAGACTAATGTAACAGCTGAATATACTTTAATAATAAATAACCTTACCATCCTTCTGAAACAAGATCACGAAATGGCCAAATTTGGTGGCCTGTGGAGGATGCGCACACCGATGGAGAACTCTTATCAATCTGGTTTTACGTTGAAATTTGCAATTTTCTATTTCCGTTTCTTTCTTATCAGTAGTAAACGCACGCGTTTTGGTTGTAATATTCTTATTGACTTCCCCACTCCCCTCTTTATTGGCAGTTACTTGGCAGTCAGTTTTCTATAGTCCCAACTACATGGTCTCCATGTAACGACTGATCTCCTCTCCGAAACGTGCGATTCCCCACATAAATGACTGGTTCCAAAACTATCCTTTGTTCTACTAGAAATAGCGATAGAATTCGTCTCTCTAAGATTATATTAGGAAATCGCACTGATCCATTTAGGCGAGTTTTCGAATTGAAAGGGGGACATCTGAAATTGTGATGAGAGAGGTTTTGGCTATAGGAAATATTCCAAAAAGAAGTCCGTTGGAATGAAGAGGTAATGATCATCTTGTCAATATGTACATTCGTATTCGCGTGGAGACAGACGTCTCGAACAAATGGTACAGAAAAATTTGGCCGTTCTGTTGATAGCCAAAAAAGTAGGCAATACTTCGAGAGAAACTACTTTCTGCGCTCTGTTAGTTCTCGTTTCTGAGCCAATTGTTTTCCATATAGGTCGTTCATGCCCTTGAGCTTCGGGTTACTCTGCATAACAGGCGTAATTTCTCGCGTGTTTCGCTCGGGCGGACAAATGCATGAGGCGTGTGCAAACGGCGAATCGCTCGCGCAGAAAATAACTAAATAAATAAAGAAAAAATTTAAAAAAGCCACTATTTTCGTGTACGCCCTTCAGTGCCTGATCAGATCATGACCTCCTTTCACGTTAAGTCCGCGATAACGAGGTATTAAAAGCATCGAGTATGTCTTCATTGCCGATTTCTACTTCGAATTGGCTTCATACAAATTGAAACGTCTTAGGCTAGACTTAAAAAAGTTATATTTCAGACAAATCACACCAGAGGAGAAGATAATTTTGAACCCGTTTTATTAGTTGGTAAGCTTTAGGATACTACATTTTCTACTTCATGATGGCTTCTCGGCTTAAAATTTGGGAAGTTAACTCTGTCCCCTGTCACTGTACTAGGATGTACCCCATGGCTTTGATGTGCTTGATTCCATTATCTGGACTCCACGTTGCCTCATTTCCGCACGTGTTGGAATCATCAGGTTGACTTCCTGTGCCAAAACCGATGCGGGAGTCACAGGAACGACAGTCATTCTGCTCGTTAGCCGTGATGCCGATTCTTGCTTTGGAATGGCTAGGGCTGTCTCCCACCGCATTGAATCCTTCCTTATTGCAGTTGAGCTGCAAGGAGGCCTGTGGACCAACCAGCGACTTCCACGTGTTACGACCCAATGAGGTGGCACGGTATTTCCCATCAGCGATCAGTGAGAACAGTGAGTTGGCGTGCCTGTGGATGACAATGAACTTGAGCTGATGATCAATCTTCGTACCGAGGCAGATCTTGGAGAAGGATGTGTTCCAGTAGGTTGGTAACTTAGTCTCTTGGGAATCAAAGCCAGTCTTGCCTCCAGCAAAGTTATAGGCATTTCTGTTGCTCCAGAATTCGGAATCGTAATGGAAAGTTCTCTGAAAGACAAGAATTGCATTTTTGATTTGCTTATGTTCATTTCAATAATATCAAGAGTTTCGCAAAGGAGACAGGGAGTTAACCTGCGTGCCAGCAATCTTCATGGCCAGCGTCCATCCTCCATCCCCACATCCAAAGTTTCCCATATGACAGAAAACAGGAATCGTTTGTGAACCAAACATCAGCGGGTATACTTGGCTTCGTTGCGACCTTAAAAAAAAGAGGAATTAAAACAATTGAATCAACCTATGGGTAGCCATTTGTGCCAAAATATCCATCACTAGTAACAAACTCAATTGTTAGTGCTAAAATATCAATCTCTAGTGATAAACTCAATTGTTCGTGCTAAAATATCAATCGCTAGTGATAAAACTCAATCGTTAGTGCTAGAATCGACTTGTCATCGATTTTAACTTGAACCAGTCTCCCGCTTGTTAAGCAAAGATGAATCAATCAAATCTTGCTTACTTTCTTGAAATCTGATAAGGGATAGAGAGACAGGCACGGACTCCCCATGTGGCTTTTGAAGTCGTGTCGCATAATCGCCTTCAAATTATGTTTTTACTTTCACAAACGTGTCCTTAAGGGATGCTCCCTTTTTGTAAGAGATGATTGGATGTTTTGAAAACCTGTTTTCAGCAAGAGCTGATTGCGTATTAGATTCCAATGCTGCATCAGTATTTGTTTTAAGTTTTTAACTGCCAGGTGGTACGTTGTGACAAAAGACAATTTAGTGGAGGAGGGGGGGGGGGGGCAGGGGGGTCAGAGTCTCCCGCTTCCCGTACCAAGTTCTCCCACCTCCCGTACTTTTATGCCCCTTTATCTCCCGACTCTCACCCTTCATTGTGTTGCCCCCGTCTTCAGGTTAATCAAGAGGATCAAAAACCCGGGTTAAAATTTTAAACTGTGCCAAAACTTAACATTCTTGTTCATTTTCTGGCCTTTGGTGGATATCAAATGGAAATTTTCAAAACTTTAATATATCAGTGTTTTTGACTAAATAATACCTAGTGATAAACAACAAACTATCGCTATCTTTATTTCTTCTCCCGCTTCCCGCCCTCATATAGCTCCCGCTTCCCGCCCCTGTTCTCCCGCCTCCTGCCCTCTCCCGCCCCCCTTTCCCCCCTCCCCCATGACTGCTAGTGACCTTTTAGCTTTTGTGTATATGCAAGAAACGATTGTCTAGAGGCAAAGCTGACCCCTGAGAGAGACGATTCTATGATGTTTTCTGGGTACCCTCTTGCTTTGAGGCGTTGTTTAAATTTCAAAAGGTGCTCCTCAAATGTTTCTTTCGAAGAATTACTTCCAGGCCATGTTATTGTTTCGTCTTTCTTGATACCATAATTTACGTCTGGTCGGTGGCACGAGGCAAAGTGCGCAAATTAAAAAAGGTCTCGGTCAGCGAGAGAAAGAGAAAACAAAACGTCATCTATACAACATTTCCATTCTCTATGCTTAATTTCGCTTTGTTGGATTAATTTCGTTTCAATTAACGCCATGAAAATATTAGCAAATGACACTGCCATTTTCGTACTTAGAACACTGCCATTTTCGTACCTATAGCAATACCAAGTGTTACGAGGAAGTTCTCCTCATTGAATTAAACCGAATTTTCTACAAGTATTAAGCCAAACATTTCCCTGAGGTAGTGCGTTGGGATCGGTGCGTTATGGTTGTGGAACTTTTCGTATGCTTCACACACTATGTCCGTTCTTTCTTCTTGAGGTATATTTGTTTACAAACCAGAAAAGTCCATTGACACTAGAATTGGTAAATCTTTCCGCTTGGATTTTTCCTTATACCCAATGTCACCCGACCAGTTTTCCATATTTGGGTTTGGCCATGTGGTTGAAGTTTTTGGCAGATCTTGTGTCACTAATATTGTCTTGTTTTCTGGACCTTGGACTAATACATCAAAGCTGGCGACGAGAATGGGATCTTTTTTTGGCCAAGCACGAGTGGTAAACACGAATCACGCCTGAAGTTGACGAAGGCACGGCAGGAAATGCCGAACGAAGCGTCGAACGTCAACACGAGTCAAACCATTGGAAAAGTGACAAAGTAGGTTGTGGGAGCGGACTGGGAGTTATATACCGAACAGTTGGGTTTTTATTTTCTCGCAAATGGAATCACAGAGGCTAAAACGAAGAACGCCGTACTTTTAACAAATCTTTCAGTAGAAACTTACCAGCTTGCGAAGAATTTAGTGGCCCCAATGCAGCTAAAGGATGGTGCCATTACATCTACCGTCATAGAGGAGCTAATACAGAAGCAACTCAAACCTGAAAGCTCAGCGACTCTTGACGACCGCTGACGTTTTTCAGGGAAACAGCCGCAGATTTTGCTAATCCTCTTTGTCGTTTATCTCCACTGTCCTGTATCAACAGTGAATTCCTTTGCAGATAAATTGCTACCTTACTGGGACTAGTCTTTATGATCGGCGTCCGTCCTCCATTTCCGCATCCAAAGTCTCCCGTGTGAGAGAAAACAGACTTTGGCTTTGAATCTAAGTGCAGGGTAACCTCGCCACTCTTTTTCGATCTACTAAATAAAGAATCTTCCTAAATAGAGAGATTCAGTTGAAACTTGATGAGGGCCATGGCTTCCATATATTTAGTAAATGACACAAAGTACTTTTCGATGAGGCGAAAGTTTTCAAGATGGAAGCTAGTGTGCAAGTTTATTATCAAGGTTCCTATGCTTAGCGCAGTATCATTTTCAGAATTTTTATTATTAGTACTACTGTTATTTTCATATTCTCTCATTAAATTCCGCGCTAGCTTTGTTCTTAGTGAATAATTGACTTACACATTCCGGTCGAAAATGTCCTTACACGTCGAAGCTGAAAAAAAGAAAAGGCACATCAACAGCAATATTCGTGTGGAATAGGAAATACACGCGTTCTTGGTCACTCGTGTTTTCGTAGCTTGCATTGTTAGCGGTTTGTAATGCGCTAGATAAGAATAAAAGCAGCGGAGCCGCGAATTTAAGCAGCATCCCAAACCCCTCGCGGCCTCGCCGTTTTTACCCATCAAGAAGTTAGCTTGTTTTTAGTTTAGTTTAGCTTGTTTTAAGTTTGAATTCTCAGTAGTTTTTAACAAGGCTATTATCAAAGTTTTTATCGATTTACTATATCTCTATATCTCGATATACATAGTTATTATAGACGAACGTCTTATTACAGTAGTCTAAACAGAAAGAAACAGTACAAAAACTGGCTTAAAAAATACAGCAGGAGAAATGTTACCCGAACGGCAGATATTTCCATCTCCATAGTATCCTTGTTTGCATGTACAGTTGTACGATCCCTTAGTATTGTTGCACACAGCATCAGCACTGCAGTTCGCTTCTCCTGCAGCACACTCGTCGAAATCTGAAAAGACTCTCCTCTAATTAGAACGTCAACGCTGCAATTAATTTTAAAACTAATGTAGATTTAAAACTAAAGTGTAAAAAACAAATGGAGACCCAAGTTGGATCTGATGTCTTGAGAGTCTTGCAATTTTTCCTGCAGCTCTCTTGGCCATGCAGGAGTACCATCAACCCATTTAGGAACTGATTATTGAGCGCGATTACAATACACCGGGACTGAACTTTTACAGGTACTTTCAGAAGTTTCGCACAACACTCTGGCGATTCCCCTCCTATTAAAATATATTACATTTATCAGTATCTAGTTAATTAAACTTAACACTCTGAAACCAGGCTCTGTTTTACCTAAACTTTTACAGGCACCCTTGGAAGTTGTGTAAAAACCCGAGCTTACGGGTGGTTTGACAAGACAACGATTACCTTTCTTACACCTTGGACCTTTGAATCCAGCGGTGCACAAACAGCGATATCCTTTGTCAGTAAAACCGGTTTGACAAGTAGCATTGTTACGGCAAGGGTTATCAACACAAGCGCTCTGTAGCAAAAAGAACAAATAGTAACAATCTTAATATCATACGCTGAAATATTAATAAAATCGAAAACGAGCCGCATTTAAACCAACAGCAATGATAACTCTACGGATATAAATATTGGTCGCGATATTAGAATTAAAGCAACAATTGCAACGCTCATCACTGGCTTTTTTTTTCATAGTTTTTTTTCTTTCCCTTGAAATGAGTATTTGCTAATAATGCAACACCTACCTCAGCTGCATGATAAAAATGATTGTCTTCCTTCTTCAGGTCGTGTTCGTGTCTTTCGTGAGTAACATTGTTCAATTCACATTTGTACTCTCCATGTTCACTCACTCGTTTATCAAGATTAATGCTGACACAGTCAGGTTCGATATAACACATGTTCTCACAAAAATTCATTGTCAGAACTTCAACGATGCGAATGACGTGGTTTATAAGACGTCTGCCATCAAATGCTTTTTCAGGCGTAAACTCCAACTTTCGGCATTGGTCTGCGTCACAGAAGTCTTTGAAATTTATAAAAATTATGAAAAACGTAAAACACTGGTAAAACAGATGACAATAAGAAACGTCAAGACGATGACAACAATAATAATAGTAATAATGATAATGGTTCATCCATCCATTTTCTTCCCTTTTTGTCTTCCATTTTAATTTCTAGGTTAATACCTTTCTAGATAAGTTACGGACAATTATCCGTACTGACATCTGCAAAAAACTTGCGGATGGTAATTAAATTGCACAAAAAATGCACATATTTAAGTAAGAGAAATTTCCATTCAAAAATTCCCCAAAAATAAAAAGAAGTAAATTTTCTCAGTAAAGACGAAATTCGTAGAATTTAATTAATAAGGTGGACTGAATCGTTAAAGAAATCTATGAATAAACCAGATCAACGAACAAAGAACTTCTGCAAAGAGCCTGTCACCGCAGGAGATCTTTATTGCAAAACGTCTTCTTCATCCGATCAAATTACTTCTCAAAAGCTACATATCTAGCAGGAATCGCAAATTTGTCGATATTTACTGACATTACTGGAGAAAAATTTAACCACAACTGAGGCAAAAATCTAACTTTACTAGCGCAATAAACACAAAAACCACTCCAGCTGACACAAATAAAAAGACTGAGCGGCATAACAAAAGACGACGAAGACGACCACATAATTTACGAGTGTAAACTTTTCACATGTTGGAATACAAAATAAAAAATATGAATAAAGAGGTAATGAAGAGGTAGAAAATGTTACAATATACCAACTTGGATAAAGAGCCCGATAAAAAAAAGATAATTAAGAAAAACAAAAAAAAAATGACAATAACAAAAAGGAGAAATGAAAACCATTCGCAATTAAATTCACATAAAGGCACGCATGCAAACTATTTGCTAAAGTATCTTTCCATCACTTATAATTTACTTGGTTAAGAAGTTTAAGGACGTGTAAAGCTATCTTTAAAAAGTTACCTATTGTGGAAATAAATAACAAAACCTCCTCCAAACATATAACATGGAGGTGTTAAACAATAACTATGATTATGAAGGACTAATGTCCCTTCTCTATTCCCGATCATAAATGAGAAATAGTGAGGCTAACCTTCTGATGAGACATATGCAAGTATCATGAAGCACAAAAGTAACAGACCAAAGATAAAAATCGAATTCTTCATCGCATGGATCTCCAGGTTTCTACGACCGACTTCTCGAATTAAGTGCAAATTGATATGAGATATCTTATTTTGGTAAAAGCTTTCTGTTTTTTTTTTTTTTTTTTTTTTTAACCAATGAGACCTGGGTGAATCCTTAATGTTCTTCGTTTTAATTTGATATCTTTCGCCATTGGTCAAGCATGAAAACAACTCATTGGGTGAAAATACATCAACCTTTACGATGCCTCTAGACGAGTCACTTAAAAATCAATCGTACGGAAGTAACAGTGGTTAAAGTCTAAAAATCGGTTTCCATATTCTGAGCAAAAAACTAGACAGAAAATATAAATGCTTCTGATGCTTTACTTGGCTTTCATTGGTGGAAATAGGAGTAAGGAATTTTGCCCCTCTTAAGCCCGAGGTGGTCCTCCTCCCTGAAATAAATTGCTGAAAACTATAGTAACTGGCGCATTTAACGACGAGTCGTTATGAATATTTCAGAAACTTTTATTATTATTATACAGGTCTTCGTCACATGACAAAATGGCATGACGAAAAATATGATAATATGAGGTTAGCGTTAATTATGATCGAGATCATCAAACTATTGAGCTAAAAATGGTGTTTGAACATGTATCTATAAACTGAATGATCGATTTTTTTTTCTATCCATGACTATAACTTACTTTAAGGCTTAAATGTACATTCATTAACTAAAATATGATATTTTAAATTCTTTCTGGACAGGGAGCAATTGCGTCACATGGCTAGTCGTCCTTGGTGTAAATGCAATTTCTTTATGTGTGTAAGATAAGGAAAGAGTACGGAAACTGGATTTTTAAATACTAATACATAATAAATAAATAAATCTAGAAGGTAAAGCACACCCACACACACGCATACAGACATATATATCAGCCGAGATTATCTATCTGAATATTTTATTTATTTTATTTTATTTTATTTATTTTAAACAGTTTATCCGTCTGAATATTTATCTACTATGAATTTTTCAATTTATCCACCCATTTCTGTTCCTATTCGGACTATTTAAAACCCCTTTGGGCACTTGTCTTCCATTTTAATTTCTCAGTCGCAATTATCTGTGCTGCCACCTGCAGAAAACTCCCAGATAGCAATTAACTTCCACAGAAAATGTAAATATTTAGGTAAGAAATTGACATTCCTAAATTCCCCCAAAATTAAGAAATTAACAGCCGCAGTAGTTATTGCGCTGCTAATTCAGTATTGACTTCAATTCAGTTTTGTTCAACTTTTTGTCAAACAAATTACCTGTCAAGATGGATATAAAGCTTTGTGTAGTAATTTAGCCCGTTAAAAAACTGGATGTCATGCAATAAAGCTCTCCTGCAGTATAGACTTGTTAAGTTCATTGATTTCTTTAACGATTCAACCCACTTAAGTAATTGAAACTAAAAACTTGCGTTTTAACTGAGAAAGTATACTTCTCTTTATTTCAAGGAAATTTCAAAATGTCAATTTCGTACTTAAATATCTACATTTTCTAAGAATTTGATTGCTATCTCACTTCCTCCGAAAATGTAAATATTTAGGTAAGAAATTGACATTCCAAAATTCCCCCAAAATTAAGAGAAGTAAATTTTCTCAGCTAAAACGCAAGTTCTTAGTTTTAATTAGTTAAGTGGATTGAATTGTTTAAGGAATCAATGACCAAATAACTTTTGCGAAGAGTCTATACCGCAGGAGAGCCTCATTGTATAACATGCCGTTCTTCAGCCTATTAAATTACTACACAAAGCTACATATCTACCTAGACAGGTGATTTTTGTTGATATTCCCTTTTTGAGTACTGTACCAGTTTGAACTGAGTGTGTTATTAGTTATTAACTCTTAACCTACATAGACATATTTTAGGCCTCTATGGGCGTGGTTCGAGGTCCATCAGCTTGGAGACAGTACTTTGTCTCCCTTGTCTCTGTAATAAGATGTATCCCGTGGCTTCAGTGTGTTTGCCTTTATCATCTGACGACACGCTACTTAATGCTTCACTTCCACAAGTGTTGGTGTCATCATAGCTTGATTTATTTTCAGCTTGGTGGTTGGTAGATCGGTCATGTATCATCAGTTACCATGGCCAGCGTCCATACTCGAGCTCCATCTTCACATGCGCAACTCCTTTGAAAACAAAACGTGCCACTGAAGTTCACCCGGTAAAAAGGAAAAGGAAGAGTAATCTTATTGCAATCATACTTTCATAATAAATCACCTCACCATCCTTTTGAAACGAGATCACGAAATGGCCAAATTTGGTGGCCTGTGAAGGATGCGGACACCGATGGAGATCTTTTTTTTAAACTGGTTGTACGTTGAAATACTAAAATTTTTCATTTCCGTTATTTTGTCATTTTAACAAACGCTCGTGTTTTTATAGTGATGTTCTTATTAACTTCCCCCTCTCTTCTTATTGGCAGTTACTTAGCAGTCAGTTTTCTATATATTCAACTGTGTGGTCTGTATGCGACGACCGATCTCCTCTCCAAAACCTCCTGAACACCATGTGTAACCCCCCACATAAATGAATGGTCGCAAAAGTATCCTTTGTTCTGCGAGAGATAGCTACAGAATTCGTCTCTCTAAAATTATATAAGGAAACGCGCAGATCCATTAGGTGAGTTTTCGAATTGAAAGGGGACATCTGAAGTTGTGGCGGGAGAGGTTTCGGCTGTAAGAAATATTTCGGAAAGAAATTCGTTCTTATGAAAAGTTAGTGATCAACTTGTCAATATGTACATTCGCATTTCGCGTGGAGACAGACATCTCGAATAAATGGTACAGAAAAATGAATGGTCGCAAAAGTATCCTTTGTTCTGCGAGAGATAGCTACAGAATTCGTCTCTCTAAAATTATATAAGGAAATCGCACAGATCCATCAGGCAAGTTTTCGAATGGAAAGGTGGACATCTGAAGTTGTCGTGAGAGAGGTTTCGGCTGTGAGAAATATTCCGGAAAGAAATCCGTTCTAATGAAAAGCTAGCGATCAACTTGTCAATATGTACATTCGCATTTCGCATGGAGACAGACGTCTCGAATAAATGGTACAATAAAACTGGGTCGTTCTGGTGATAGCGAGAAAAGTAAGCAGTAAACAGCTGTTTACGTTCTGTTTGTTCTCGTTTCTGAGTCAATTCTTTTCCATACAAATCGTTCATGCCCTTGAGTTCCTAGTTACCCTGCAGAACAGGCGTAATTTCTTGCGTTTTTCACTTGGGCGGACAGATGCACAAGGCGGGTGCAAAGGGCATGTCACTCGCGCAGAAAAAAAAGTCACTATTTTCGAGTACGTGCTTCAGGGCGTGATCAAATTATGACCTCCTTTCACGTACATGTTCGCAACATAGACGTACTAAAAACATCGAATAAGTCTTCATTGCCAATTTCTATTACGTTCTCATAGCTTGAATTGGCTTCGCACAACTCAACAGCATAAACTAGATTCCAATTGAAACGCCTTGAATTAGATTTAAATTCTTATATTTTAGACAAATCGGACCAGAGGAAAATATAATTTTTGAACCCGTTTATTAGCTGGTAAGCTTTAGGATACTTTTTTTTCTACTTCACTATGGCTTCTCAGCTTAAAATTTGGGAAGTTAACCTGTGTCCCCTGTCACTTTACCAGGATGTACCCCATGGCTTTGATGTGCTTGTTTCCATTATCTGGCAAGTGCGTTGCCTGATTTCCACACGCGTTGGAATCATCATGTAGACCTCCTGTGCCAAAACCAATTCGAGAGTCACAGGAAGAACAGTCATTCTGTTGGTTAGCAGTAATGCCGATTCTTGTTTTGGATAGACGAACTGTCTCCCGCCGCACTGAATACTTCCTTATTGCAGTGGGGCTGCAATGAGGCTTGTGAACCAATCGGTGTTTTCCACGTGTCACGACCCTTTGAGGTGTTGCGGTATTTCCCATCAGCGATAAGAGAGTGGAGAGTGTCGGCCTGCTGGTTGATGACAATGAATCTGAGCTGATTGTCGATCTTCATACCGAGACAGATTTTGGAGAAGGGTGTGGTCCAGTAGGTTAGTAACTTTGTCTCTTATAAGTCAAAGCCAGCATTGCCTCCTGGAAGGTTGTAAGCACTTCTGTTCCTCCAAAACTGGGAATCGTAAGGAATGTATCCTGAAATTTATAAAAAGAATAAAATTTGTATATTCGTTTTCAATTAGATCTCAGTAATAGCATGTTTCAGGCTTCCACTCAGTGAAGACAAGCGAGCGACTCATGACGACCCTTGACGTTTTTTCAAGGAAGTAGCCGAAGATTTTGTTCATCCCCTTTGTCGCTTCTCTTCACTGTCCTTTTTCAACAGTGAATTTCTTCGCGGATAGATTTTTACCTTATTGCCATTAATCTTCATGATCGGCGTCCATCCTCCATCTCCACATCCAAAGTCTCCCATGTGACAGAAAACAGAAATTGGCTTTGAGTCTGAGTGCAGGGTAACCTCACCGCTCTTGATCGATCTACTCAATAAAAGATAGAATAAGAGAAGTGGTAAGTTTTGAGCTCATCTTTATTATTCTATTTACAAAACATGACGCTATCTACATTGCTGATCCTAGCAATATGCAGGACCCGTGTAATATAAACTTCGTAATAGACCTCGATCACCGTAAAGACTATGTGGCTAAGTGGTAAAGTATCGGAGCGCGAAATCCGAAGGTCTGAGGTTCGATTCCTCATCATTTTTCTTTGTTCCAGGACCGTGACAAGACGAAAAACATATTTCTCTAAAAAAAGAATATTTTTAAAAAAGAGAGAATCAGTTAAAACTTGATAAGGGCAATGCTTGCATATTCTCAGTAGCTGACACAAAGTACTTTTCGATGAGGCGATTCCTTTAAAGGGAAAAGCTGGTGCGAACGTTTTTTAATCATAGATTGTTATACTTAACGCAAGATCATTTTCAGAAGTATAATTATTAGTAGTACTGTTATTTTCGTATTCTCCCATTAAATTCTGCTCTGGTTCTGTTTTTGTCAGTGAATTATTAAATTACACATTCGGTCGAAAATTTCCTTACACGTTAAAGCTGAAAAAAAGAAAAGAAATCTAAGCAATAAACCTTTAAAGCGTTCTTAGCAAGAAACTAAACAGAAAATTTAAATGCTTCTGCTGCTTTAGTTGGCTTTCATTGGTAGAAATAGGAGTGAGCAATTTTGCCCTTATTAGGCACAAAATCGTCTTCCTCCCTAAAATATACTATTGAAAACTAGAGTACCTACCGCAGTTAACGACAAATCTTTATGAATATTTCAGAAACTTTTTTTCTTTTGAAATGAGTATTTGCTAATGATGCAACACCTATCTCAGCTAGATGATAAAAATAATGGTCTTTCTTCTTCGTCTTTCTTCGCTGTTTATCCAAATTAATGCTGACACAGTCAGGTTCCACAAAACACATGCTGTCCCAAAAATCCATTGACATGACTTTAAAGATGTGAATGTAGTTTATAAGACGCCTTCCATCAAATGCTTTTTCAGGCGTAAATTTCAACATTACATCGACATTGGTGTGCGTCAAAAGAGTCTTAGAAATTTAGAAGAAAAAAAAAATATATATATATATATATACGAGAAAGAAAACAACGGTAATAGATAATGGGGTAAGTTTCTATAGAAACTGTGGTGCTGCGTCGGTGGGAGAGTATAGCAGGTAATTTAGTGTTAACAACTGAGTTGAAAACGTAAATTAGCCACCGTAAAGGATAAAAAAGCTGACGTTTCGAGCGTTACCCCTTTCGTTAGAGCGATTGGTAATAGAGATGACCATTATATACGTGATGATGACGGTATTTATCAACAGTTTATCCGCCTTAATGTTTAAGTATTCTAAATTTTTCAATTTGTCCATATATTTCTGTTCCTACGGACTGTTTAAATCCCTTTTGGGCAATTGTCCTTCATTTTAATTTCTCGGTGGCAATTATCCGTGCTGCCATCTGCAGGAAACTCCCAGATAGCAATCAAATTCTTAGAAAATGTAGATATTTAAGTACGAAATTGACATTTTGAAATTCCCTTGAAATAAAGAGAAGTATATTTTCTCAGTTAAAACGCAAGTTTTTAGTTTCAATTACTTAAGTGGGTTGAATCGTTAAGGAAATCAATGAACTTAACAAGTCTATACTGCAGGAGAGCTTTATTGCATGACATCCTGTTTTTGAATGGGCTAAATTACTACACAAAGCTACATATCCATCTTGACAGGTAATTTGTTTGACAAAAAGTTGAACAAAACTGAATTGAAGTCAATACTGAATTAGTAGCACAATAACTACTGCGGCTGAAACAAACAAGGAGAACGTCTTCAAAAAATAAAAATAAATTTAAAAACTCCTGCATTTAAACTTTTCCAGCATGAGTGTGAAAAAAATTAAGATAAGACGAAAGAGGTGGCTAAATAGGTATAAAATATTTCAACTGATGAACTTGGGTGACAAGCTCAATAACAAAGAAGCAGTCTAAAAAAGCAAAACAAAACAAAAAAAGAGAGAGAAAGAAATAAAATAAAATCTTTCACGATTGGTTACGAAAGAAATACACAAAAAACATCCGCTCATTCATCATCTATTCACTCACAGCATATATATTGGTTACGAATTTGAAAAAAGTTAAAAAAGCTATCGTTAAGCGAATTTTTATTGGGACGATAAACTATGAAACCTCTTTTAACCGAATAACAGATACAGGTGCTTAACGGTAACTATAATTGAGAAGAACCACTCCTCATCGGAAATGAATAATGCGTAAGCTCACCTTGCGATGAGACAGAAACAGATATCAAGAAGCACCAAAATCACAGAACACTGATATAGGAATCGAATACTTCATGACGCAGATCGCTTTCTGAGACCGAATGTTACGAAAGATGTGCAACTTAGTCGAATAAGTTTTATTTAATTTTCTCCTTATGGTAAAAACTTCCTGACTTTCTTTTAACCAATGATACCTGGATGTTACTTTATCGTTCTTTGTCTTAGTTTGATATCGATCTTTAGTCATTTTACCAACAGATTTTCAATTCATTGAGAGAAAAAGGATCATTTCATCTCACTTTACGAAGTTTCTCGATGATTGCTATCACTAACAGCGGTTAAAGTTTGAAAATCGATTTCTGTATTCTGAGCAACAAACTTAACGGAAAAAATGAATGCTACTGCTGCCGTTCTTGGCTTGAATTTGTAGAAATATGGTGTAAACTATTTTGCCCTTATTAGGTCCAAAATTGTCCTCCGCCTTGAAATAAACTTGCTGAAAACTAGATCAACTGGCACCTCTTATAACAGCTCTTTATGAATATTTCAGAGACTTTTACTATCAGTCTATAGGTTTACATTATCTGACAAACTGGCATGGCAAACGTGACGGTAATCTTATCGTTCTTTGTTTTAATTTGATATATTTCGTTATTTTGCCAGCAGTTATTCAATTCATCGGAAGAAACTGAAAGACTGTTTATCTTACTAAGTTTCGGGGTGATTAATCGTACTGACATAACTACGGATAAAGTTTGAAAATTGTTTTTTTTTTCTTAACAAGAACCAAACGGAGAATATGAATGCTACTTTTGCTGCACCTAGCTTTGATTTAAAGGAACGTGCCAAAATTACCTAAATAAGCTTCATCCTTGGCCATCCTGATTTCGTTTGAGTTATTTAAGTGTCTTTAATGTTAGCCCACCCTAGCCAGCCTGTGTGGTTGAGGAACAAAGAGAGGGAATAACCTGCTTTTGTTACCCGTGCCCCATAAAATCACGTTAAAGATTTATAAAACAAATAGCACTTTAAGACATGTATTTCCTGTTCTCGACAAACTCCAACATCGATTTTTACTACTGTTCTGTAACATTTCCGTTACGATTATTTCCGGTTACGTTTATCGCTTGTTTCCACTTGTTTACGCCCTAACACTTTTCACTGTTATAATCCATAAGTACCAAATAAATAAGATGATTAAAAGATAGGTAGGACGCAATCCTTTCATTTCAGCTCACATCAGCGAAAAGAAACAAAAAAAAAGTGTTATATAATCAGACCTTTTCTGAATTGGTAACTTAAGAGAGATATTCTCGGTGTAATATCTCTTAGTTTTAGTGACGGAAACACGAATCCGCGAACATTTTTAAGAGACGTCATAGTTCCCCGTAAAAATTGCATCGACCGCGTAAGAAGGAAAGTTAGCTGTGAACTAACACTTTCACTTGGTAGTATAAAATTGATTGGTCAGTTTTGACGTGGTTGGCATTTCCTAAGTCCCAGTCATCAGTGTGATTCGAACCACGTTTTTCTTGAGACTGATACTAAAACTGAAACTCTTTGCGTTGGACTTACTACTTGCAACAACTACATTTGTAAAGCTGGATCACTTTTAGATCAGACTCTCCTAAACAGATGTCAACAACCACCACAATCGTATGAAAATCTTATTCACCAATTTTAAATTGTAAAAGAGCCGTGCACAACGACCCGACTGTACCTAAAGATCGAAAATTATCAATCACGATTGTCTTACGCACTTTAAAGTCCTACAACCCATGACATTGCGGCAGAACTTGTCAATCCGTTCGCATAAACCCGATTTTTACCAATCAAGCACAATCAGATCGAACTCAGCTTCTGCTTAAAAATATTTGAGCAGAAATGCCTTCAATTTTGTAGCTCATATAAGAGTTTTGAGGCCAAGCACTTAAGATGGTAAAACTGATTTTTTTTTCGAGACATGGAACGTTCAGTGATTGGCTTAACGTAACAGATGAATGATGGCAAGGCTGAGTTCTTTTTGAAAATAAGCAATTGTTAGTAGATCAACAAGGATCGAATAGATGCTAAGTTTATGCAAAAGACCTAAACGATGTTTTGAGTGATTGTTGTGGTTATTTCTGACCAGAACTGATATTAATCCCTATGGGTATGTCCTCGCCCTTTTTTTTTCTACTTTTCCACTTTTATCTTCTCTCCTCGTTGC
Organism: Pocillopora damicornis; assembly: GCF_964200805.1. NCBI lineage: Eukaryota > Metazoa > Cnidaria > Anthozoa > Scleractinia > Pocilloporidae > Pocillopora > Pocillopora damicornis. Next base: position 8,303,944 of record NC_142676.1, read on the forward strand.
AAAATTTAAATTTGTTTTGAGTGATTCAATTGAATTACGCTCTTCAAGTGCAGCCTCACAAAAAGACAACTTTGTTCTGAAATTAGAAACTGGAAATCACCTTTGATAAAGTTCTCAACAAAAAATACTGCATCAGTTTGAACTTAATGTTTTATTAGTTCTTACCCCTTAAGCTACATATACTTTTTAAGGTCTATATGGGTGTGGCTCGAGGTCCATCAGCTCAGGGACAGTTTATTGTCACCCTTGTCACTGCACCAAGATGTATCCCATGGTTTTGATGTGTTTGCCTCCATTATCTGAAGATGGGCCATTTGCTGCCTCGTTTCCACACGTGTTGGTGTCATCATGATATCCTCCCGTACCAAAACCAATTCTAGAATCAGGGGTTACGCAGTCTCCCTCATTATTCCCAAGGAAACCAATCCTTGCTCTGGAAGAGCCGTTATCACTACCCATAGCATTGAATCCTTCTTTGTTGTAGTTATGTTGCAAGGACGCCGGCGAACCAATAAGCGTTTTCCACGTGTAACGACCCAATGAGGTGGCGCGGTATTTTCCATCAGCGAGGAGTGAGTACAGTGAGTTGGCTTGCCTGTTGATGACAATAAACCTGAGCTGATGAAAAATCTTCATACCGAGGCAGATCTTGGAGAAGGATGTGTTCCAGTAGGTCGGTAACTTGGTCTCTAGCATATCAAAGCCAGTCTTGCCTCCAGCAAAGTTATAGGCATTTCTGTTGCTCCAGAATTGGGAATCGTAATGGAAGGTTCTCTGAAAAACAAGAATTACACGTTTGATTTACCTTTGTTAATTTTAATAATATCGAGAGTTTCTTAAAGGAGGCAGGGAGTTAACCTGCGTGCCGTCAATCTTCATGGCGAGCGTCCATCCTCCATCCCCACATCCAAAGTTTCCCATGTGACAGAAAACAGGAATCGTTTGTGAACCAAACATCAGCGGGTATACTTGGCTTCGTCGCGACCTTAAGGAAAAAGAGGAAGTAAAAATAAAAATTGTCAGCCTATGGGCACCCATTTGTGCCAAAATACCAAGCGCTAGTAACAAACTCAAATGTTAGTGCTAAAATACCAATCGCCAGTGATAAAACTTAATCGTTCGTGCTAAAATATCAATCGCTAGTGATAAAACACAAATGTCAGTGCTAAAATAGCAATCACCAGTGACAAAACTCAATCATTGGTGCTAGTCTCGATTTCATTTGTCATCGATTTTCATCAAAGATGAACCATTCAAGTCCTGCTTACTTTTTTGAAATCTGGTAAGGAACAGACAGACCGGCACGGACTCTCAACGTGGCTTTTGTGGTCTTGTCGCATTATTTTAAAAGTATATTTTTGCCCTCGCAAAAGAGATGTAAGAGATGATCGGAGCTTTTGTAAAAATTGTTTTCGGCAAGGGCTGGTTGTGTATCAGACTCCAATGCTCCATTAGTAATTTTTTTTAAAATTTTTTTAACCGCCGAATGGTGCGTTGTGACAAACGGCAATAAACGTTGGTAACCTTATGGCTTTTGTGCACGTGTAAGAGCCGATTGTCTTGATGCAAAGTTAATTCCTAATAAAGACCATTCCATGATGTTTTCTGGGTACCCTTCTGCTTTGAGGTGTTGTTTAAACGGTTCCATTCAATTAATCTCGTTCCGATTTATACCATAAAAATATTAGCAAATGACACTTCTTTTTTCATACCCATACCGGTTCCATGTGTTTGGAGGAAGTTCTCCTCATTGAATTGAAACAAATTTTCTTAAAGGATTAAGCCAAGCATTTCCCTAAGGTAGTGCGTTGGGATCGGTGCATTATGGTTGTAGAACTTTTCGTATGCTTCACATACTATGTTCGTTCCTTCTTCTTGAGGTGTATTTTTGTATAAGCTACAAAACGTCCATTGATACTAGAATTGTTCAATCTTTCCGTTTAGGTTTTTTCTTGTACATAATGTCGCGCGATCAATTTTTGCATATTTAGATTTGTACATGAGGTTGAAGTTTTTGGCAGATTACCAAAACCGTTATCCTCATCTTGTCTCACTAATCGTGTCTTGTTTTCTGGACCTTAGGCTCAGATTAGTATCTTTGTCTATCTTTGTTTTCTCGAAGAACTTGGTATGTTATCCTTTACATAGGATTTTTGCAGTTGTTATATAGGCTGGAGTAGCGTCTCCACAAAAGATGATATTTTCTCAGAAGGGCCGTCACAACCTAAGATTGTAGGTCTACCGACCGGTGTAGTTTTATGTATTTTCGAGAGCCTACAGAATATTGGTATTCTAGGTGGATTGGGAGTTTGTGAAAGCCATTTCTTAGTCATGTCATCAAGTCACCCATGTGACAGAAAAAAAGAAACTGGCTTTGAGTCTAAGTGCGGGGTAACCTCGCCACTCTTTTCGATCTACTAAATAAAGAATCTTCTTTAAAGGAAAGATTCAGTTGAAATATGATAAGAGCCAAGGCTTCCTCATGTTCAGTAAATGACACAAAGTACTTTTCGATCACGCGACTCCTTTCAAGAGAGAAGCTCGTATGGAAGTTAATTATCAAGGTTATTATGCTTAGTGCAACATTATTTTTAGAATTATTACTATTATTAGTACTGTTATTTTCATATTCTCTCATTAAATTCCGCTCCGGCTCTGATTTTGTCAGTGAATAATTGACTTACAAATTCTGGTCGAAAACTTCCTTACACGTCTAAGCTGAAAAAAAGAAAAAGTATGCCAACAGCAATAAACCCTTCGAGAAAAAAAAAATTGAAAAGAAAATTGAAAAAAAAATTGGAAAAAAAAAAGATGGGATGGCGTCTTGAATGCTCTTAAAGGGAAAATGTACATGTGGAATAACAGATATATAACATTGTAATCCAGGTTTAAGAAAGTAATTGGTCGCTATCAGAGAGAAATAACAGATTAGAATAATTAGTAAAGAAGTAAAGAAGAAAGAAGTAATAATCCTTAAGTACGAAAATACGTACTTAAGTACGAAAGTTATCAACTCCATTTAGTTGTGATGGCTATGAAATTCTCCATGAGCCAGTTTTTTGCACTAGTTTGACTTTGGTGAGCTTTGTGATTGGTGCAGATACTCACTATGCGAAGAGGATCAAAGCAATCGTGACTTGGTCACTCGTGTTTTTGTAATTTGCATTGTTACCGGCGTCTAATGCGCTCGATGAAAATCAAAGCAGGGGAAATGCGAACTGAAGCTGCACCCCAAGCCTCGCGCGGCTTCGCCGCTTTTACTCAAGCCGCTAAACGCTTTAAATGCACACATAAGACTGCTATCTACGCAGGCAAGCGTTTTCACGTCCATCAAGAAGTTACCTTGGTGTTATTTTGAATTCTCGGTAATTTCTAAGGAAGCATTTATGGAAGTTCTTATCGACTTACTTTATATCTATTTCTCGATATACATGATTACTGTAAACGAACTTCTCATTACAGTAGTCTAAACAGACAAAAACTGTACAAAAACTAGCTTAGAAAATAAAGCAGAAGAAATGTTACCCAAACGGCAGATATTTCCATCTCCATAGTATCCGTGTTTGCATGTACAGTTGTACGATCCCTTAGTATTGTTGCACACAGCATCAGCACTGCAATTGGATGTTCCCTCGATACACTCGTTTATGTCTGCAAGATTGAACCTCATTGATGTAGAGTATATTAAAGTTAAGTACAATGTACTTTAATAATTTAACCCTTAGGCTTATGCCAAAGATTTTCTGGTAAATATCAGGTCACAAACTGAGGATGACAGTCTTTAATACCATTGGGGTGCATCTTTCGTTAATGACAAAAAGGAATTTGATCGTCAATTGACCAATCGAAGCCAGTTTATTAATAATTTATTTGTTTAACTTCCCCTACGCTCCATCCATGGAGCTTATACAAAGAATTTTTAGTCACTGATGGACATACTGACATCTCCTTCATAAAACTTATAACATGCAGACGTATTTTACCTTCCTCGCAAGTCCGACCCTTGAATCCAGCGGAACACAAACACTGATAACTTTTGTCGGTAAAACCGCTGAGACAAGTGGAGTTGTTCTTGCAGGGTTTTTTTGCACAAGCACTCTGATGCAAAAATAAAAAAAAAATCCTGGACATTTTAGTAAGACCCATACCCCTTGTCTTATAAGTCTTACTCCTTCTGGAGATGCAATGTTGTGATAAGACTTGTAAAAAGCCTCACATTCCAAATACATAGACTCTTAATCAAAATCAAAAGTAAGGGAGAAACAAGAATCGTTTTATTATGATATGCAACTAGCTATGCTCCCATTTTGTGTTCTGCAAGTAAGCTAAGTATCGAACGTATTTAAATTTGTAAGCCTGAACATTTAAAATTGAACATTGTGCTTTTATTTCAGCTTTAAACAAAGAAATCTACGCTGCACTCGGTATTAAATCATCATAGCTGGGCAAGAGTCCACCTGACGTTGACCATGTGTGAGCCTCTTATAGCAAAATGATAACCCACCAATGAAGCCCCAATCAATTTTCTCCAACTAAAATTCTCTTTTTTCGAGATTGGCAAACATACCACAATTGATCCTTTGCCAATTAGCATATAGATGAATAGCAATGACAAATGTATTTAATTATAATAATTGAAACGATGATTTCATGCTCGTGATCGTAAACGTAATTGCTATGATATCGTAGCATTTTTCAATTAACTACCTCCTCAGCTGAATGATAAAAAATAGGTTTCGTGCTTCCTAAAATCATCTAGTCTGTTTCGTGCCCTAAGTAACATTGTTCTTTTTGCAACTGTATTTTCCTGCTGTATTTCAAAATCATTCCTTAAGTCATGCATTCAAGGTGTAATTAAACCTTACCTCAAAGAAGTAGTAATGCGAATTCTTTTTTTCTTTGAATTCATTGGGGTTGCTGTACTTATCAGAAGACAGCAACTCACACCAAAAATCACCTTCAGTAACCAGGTTCACGGAAACACACAGAGGATGGTGAAGGCATTTAAATGTGCATTCAAAGTCGTCGTACACCATAATTTCGTCAAGCTTAGGTACATCGAGATAACGAAACTTGTCGAACGAGAGCAGATCTTGCCTGGATATCTGTGATGAAGTAGCTAGTATGTCGTCGGGCTCTAAACTGGCTGCTCCTGTCGGTTAAGAGTACACGCGCCTTTTGTCGATATGTTTCCTTTGTTTTGTTTTGTTTTTTCTAAATGCCTACTTTTAGGACTAGATGTTTGATGACACTTACTCAGGGACAACTAATTAGAGTGCATGGTCTACCTGCACTTGCCATGAATAATTGTTCGCGATTAAAAATTATTGTGACCGACAATAGATCGAAAAGGTATTCATTTCGCCAAAACAAAATGAGCTATTAAAATAAAAACCGGCGTAGATGAAAAGGAAGCTTGCAGATCTTACCTAGATCCTTTTCAACCAACAGCTTTTGGCAGATCTGATTATGAACTTTTTATGAACGAACCTCGAATTATTTAAAACTTTCAAAAGTGATAATATTTTACACTAATTATTTTCTAGTATACTTCCTTTTCCCTTTTCTTAAACCTCTTTGTTTGTCTTGTAGTCGATGGTATCCCTTGCCACCGGTGGAAGACTTGGGTGATGCAGGCGTTTATTACCAGAGATAAACGCACAAAATAGGAAATTTACTATCTCAAACTCGCCAGTATACATTCAAGTTGAATAGGAGAAATTCAAAATTAGAAGCGCTGCTTTTGCTCAGCCAGGCCGTCATTTCTAAATTCAGTGAAGTACAGTGAATTGATAAGTTTCCAAAAGGTTGAGCTACCCATTCTGCCAGAACTATTACAAGAAATTTTATAAACAGCCTGGACGACAGACGAGCTTTCTTGTAGAGCTTCCTGTTCTACAGCCGAACAGATTCCTATTCAGAGGCTCCAAACGAAACATGAGTCGCACATTATATTTTTCCCGTGGACTGTGGACGTCATAGTCCATTTTTTAGTGAAAAAGTTGACAACGCGTGGGCAAGAACCATTGCAGGAGACACAAAGAATAATGAAGGCATAATTTAAGGATAAAAGCTGCATTCACACTGCCATATTTTTTTCCATACCCGAGGGTGTAATACCAAAGGAAAAAAAAAAAACACACTTGATTAACTTGGTTCATTTACTGGATATAAACGAAGAACTAGTCTAGTAAATCAAAATTTACATACAAAAGCAACGAAAACCATCTGCACTCTCCATTTAGTGACACTCACAAAGCTTAATCGAATTTAAAGTGACTGCACTTTAAATACTATTCTTAGGAACACTTTCCAAATTGACACTAATAATGACTTAGGATTAACTTGACTATTTCGAATTTATCTTGACTTTTAGTGAATTCCCCCTCTCTTCCTCTTTAATTGAATGATAAACAAAGCAATAGGTCGTTTATACAGCGAAAAACCACCTTCGGCGACGGTATTTTTCTAGATAGGAATGGAGAATTTCCTCTCTCTCTCTCATGGCATATTCAAGCATAAAAATCTTCAAAGTGCTCCATTCAGGCATCAAAAAACAAGGTGGTTTCGACTACTTTAAGACTAAAACAGATTCATGGAAAAATGTGAAAGAAATCGATTTTTTTAACCGAAATTCATTAGACCACTTCTTAGAGAAACTGCATCTCAACTACGATTGAGAGGGACTAATTTCCCCTCACTGACCTCCGCTCTGAAATGAGTAATGGGGAAACTAACCTTGCGAAGACACAAGTGCAGACATCATGAGGTACAAAACTAACAGAACGCAGATAATGATCGAATTCTTCATGGCTCTGAGCCCTCTGGAGACCGACTTCCCGAAATACATACAAATTGACGCCTAAATTAAAAATTTACTAGAATGGAAGAACTTGAATGAACTAGAATAAATTAGAAATGGTTAGATGTATAAGTTTACGAATAATTATGTTCCAACCAAACACACGGAAAAATCAGTAAATTTACCCGTAACAATGGGCAAAGCTGGATGTAAACGATAATTTGACAAGTTTTCTCTTCATTCGAACCAAAAAAAGTTTTTAACGTTGTGTCTTGGACGTTTTAGCCAATGAAGCCACAAATGCCAAGTTTTATTGACTTCATTTTAAATTCTTTTGTCTTTTTGGTAAAATAATTAAATTACGGAAATTTAATCGATGGGAAAACCCTTTCATTTCTTCTGAAATGTCCAAAGTATTAGCTAATTTCTTGCATGTCATGAATTAAATGTTCTGATATTAAACGTGATGAATCTCATTCGAAAGATCTCTCACGGAGCCTCGTTAAATAAGGAAGATAAAAACTATACCTTGAAGCCAAGTGAATAATACCGATTCTTGTTTTGGAGGCCCGGTTCTTAAACATAGCATTGAACCCTTCCGTGTTGCAGTGGCGCTGTAAGGGAGCTGTTGAGTCAATCATGGTCCTCCACGTTTTACGGCCCGATGAGGTGTTGTGGTATTTCCCATCAGCGATGAGGGAGTGGAGAGAGTCGACCTGCTTGTTGATGACAATAAATCTGAGCTGATTGTCGATCTTCATACCAAGACCGATCTTGGAGAGGGATGTGGTCCAGTTTGTCGGTAACGTTGTCCCTTGTAAGTCAAAGCCAGTCTTGCCTCCTGGAAGGTTGTAAGCACTCCTGTTCCTCCAAAACTGGGAATCGTAATGGAATGTACTCTGAAATTGACATATATATATATAATTGCAGTTAGTTATATATATATATATATATATATATATATATATATATATATATATACAATTTTTGTTTTCTTACTTTCAATAAGATATCAGTAAAAGTCTGTTCCAGGCTGCCACTCAGTGAAGACAAGCGAGCGACTCTTGACGTTTTTCAGGGAAAACCCGCAGATTTTGCCCATCCCCTCTGCCGCTTCTTTCCACTGCCTTGTATCAACAGTGAATTTATTCACAGATTAATTTTTACCTTATTGCCATTAATCTTAATGGTCGGCGTCCATTCTCCATCTCCGCATCCAAAATCCCCCATTTGACAGAAAACAGAAATTGGCTTTGAATCTAAGCGCAGGGTAACCTCGCCACTCTTTTTCGATCTAATAAGTAAAGAATTTTCTTTTGAAATTCAGTGGAAACGTGATGAGGGCCATAGCTTTCATATATAAAAGCTGATGTGGAAGTTTATCGTCAAGGTTGCTATGCTTGGTGCAATATTATTTTCAGAATTATTATTATTAGTAGTACTGTTATCTTCATATTCTATCATTAAATTTCGCACCAGCTTTGTTCTTGTTAGTGAATAATTGACTAACACATTCCGGTCGAAAATTTCCTTACACATCGAAGCTCAAAAAAAAGGCATACCAAAAGTAATTGATTAACTTTTACGAAGCTTCTCGATGAGTCACTTAATAATCAATCGTACAGACATAACAGTGCTTAAAGTCTGAAAATCCGTTTCCATATTCTTAGGAAGAAACTAAACATAAAATATAAATGCTCCTGTTGTTTTCCTTGGCTTTCAGTAGTAGAACTAGGAGTGAGCAATTTTATCTCTCTCACGCCCAAAATCGTCCTCCTCCCTCCCTGAAATAAATTGCTGAAAACTAGAGTACCTGGCGCATTTAACGACAAATCGTTATCAATATTTCAGAAACTTTTATACAGGTGTACATCATATGACAAACTGGCATGACGAAAATACGAAAATATGAGGTTAACGTTGATCATGATCGAGATCATCAAACCATTGAGTTCAAAATGGTAGTTAATGGTAGTTTATCTATATACTAAACGATCGATTCTTTTTTCTATCCATTGACTACAACTTACTTCAAGGCTTAAATGTACATTCATTAACTAAAACATGATATTTTAAATTCCGTCTGGCCAGTGAACAATTGCGTCATATGGTCAGTCGGTCTAAGTGCAAATGCAGTTTGTTTATGTGCGTAAGATAAGGAAAGAGTACAGAAACTGGATTTTTAAATATTAAAACTAACAGTAAGAACAGATCAATAAAACCACTTAGTGTAGCTGCCTGTCAGATTTCAGATTTTAATTCAAAACAAATCTTCTGCTAAATCTATTGAGCAGTTCTAAGAAAATAGCTGAGCTGTTCTCACCGACAAAGAGCTGTATAACGACCGCACTCCTTAACTATTTCATTGCAGGACATCTGAATAGAGGGTCTCGTGGCTTTTACGGCTTACAGTTAAAAATGTTGCATTTTATGGGTAACGGCTACTCTCTTTCCATTACGTTTTAAAGAAAAATTTTTTACGGTTAACTCAGTATTTTAGGACTAGCCGTTAAAAAATGTCAATTTTCAAGCCTAAATGTGAAAATCTTTTTCATTTTTAAGGCTAATGATTTATTCCCTGAAGACCCTCTGCTTAAGACTCTAAGAGAAGAGTTAACAATTTGTCTGTCTTCCTTGAACGTGGATGTTTCATTAAATTTCTTTACAGACAAGGGATTACTCACCGGAACCCAAATCGATCCAGAGCACACAAAGCGGAAGGACGGCGCAACAAAAGGATAATTGCTTGCATGTGGACGAAACCATTCACAAATAGGAACTGTTAGCTCCTGGTTACTTTGCAGAACAGGCATAGTTTTTTCGCGTTTTTCAACCAAGCGGAAAAAAGCGCGAGGCAAGCACAAAAGGGACACGTGCGAGAAAAAAAATATGGAAGTCCTAATTTTCGTGCCCTTCCTTAACTGCGTGGCTTCTCTGTGCGAAATCGACGTATATTGAGCATAAAATATGACTTCTTTGCCAATTTTCTACATCATTTACAAGACCCTGATTGGCTTCGCAAAAATTGAAAGACCTTTTACAACATTTCAAAAAGGTATGTTTTTGACAAATCCGACCAGAGGGCAATTTTCAACCCATTGTTTAATTAGCTTTTAAGCTTTAGGGTACTACATTGTCTACTTCCAGGTGACTTCTCTGCTTAAAACTTTGGGAAATTAACTTTGATCCTGTCATTGTACGAGGATGTACCCCATGGCTTTAATGTGCTTTTTTCCATTATCTGGCGAATGCGTTGCCTCATTTCCACACGTGTTGGAGTCATCTTGTATACCTCCTGTGCCAAAACCAATGTGAGAGTCACAGGAACCACAGTTATTCTCCTGGTTAGCAATGATGCCGATTCTTGCTTTAGATAGACGAGTGTTGTCTCCCAACGCATTGAATCCTTCCTTATTGCAGTAAGATTGCAAGGAGGCTTGCGAGCCAATCAGCGACTTCCACATGTCACGACCCAGTGAGGTGTTGCGGTATTTCCCATCAGCGATAAGGGAGTGGAGAGAGTCGGCCTGCTGGTTGATGACAGTGAATCCGAGCTGATTGTCGATCTTCATACCGAGACAGATCTTGGAGAAGGATGTGGTCCAGTATGTAGGTGACTTTGTCTCTTGTAAGTCAAAGCCGGTCTTTCCTCCTGGGAGGTTGTAAGCACTTCTGTTGCTCCAAAAATGGGAATCGTAATGGAATGTACTCTGAAATTAATGAAAAAAATACAATTTTTATTTTCTTATTTTCAATAGGACATCAGTGAAAGTCTGTTTCAGGCTTCCACTCAGGGAAGACAAGTGAGCGACTTATGACGACTCGAAGTTTTTCAGGGAAAACCTGCAGATTTTGCCCATTCCCTTTGTCGCTTCTCTTCACCGTCGTGTATCAAAAGTGAATTTGTTCGCAGGCGAATCTTTACCTTATTGCCATTAATCTTCATTATTGGTGTCCATCTTCCATCTCCGTATCCAAAGTCTCCCATGTGACAGAAAACAGATATTGGCTTTGAGTCTAAGAGCAGGGTAACCTCGCCACTCTTTTTCGACCTACGAAATAAAGAATCTTCTTAAAGGAAGAGACAGTTGAAACTTGATGAGGGCCATGGCCTCCATAAACTAAGTAAATAACATGAAGTACTTTTCGATGAGGCGATTCCTTCTAAGAGAGAAGCTAATGTGTAAGGTTATCATCAAGGTTGCTATGCATAGTGCAATATTATTTTCAGGATTATCATTAGAAGTAGCACCGTTATTTTCATATTCTTTCATCATATTCCGCTCTGGCTTTGTTCTTGTTAGTGAATAATTGACTTACACAATCCGGTCCAAAATTTCCTCGCATGTCGAAGCTGAAAAAAATAACAGGCATGTCAACAGTTATAAACCCTTTAAGAAAAAAAGATGGGATAGCGTTTTGAAATGTTCTAATGGAAAATTTACATGTGGAATAGGAAATACACAACGTTCTTAGTTACATGTGTGTTTTCGTAGCTTGAATTCTTAGCGGTTTGTAATGCGCTAGATGAGAATAAAAGCAGCGGAGCCGCGAATTTAAGCAGTATCCAAAACCTCTCGCAGCCTCGCCGTTTTTACTCAAGCCGCTCGACGCTTCAAATGCACACTGTAAGACTGTTATCTACGCAGGCAAGCGTTCCCATGTCCATCAAGAAGTTAGCGTGTTTTTAGTGTGAATTCTCAGTAGTTTCTAACAAGGTATTATCGAAGTTTGTATCGATTTACTATATATCTATATCTCGATATACATAATTATTACAAAACTTATTATTATAATAGTCTAAACAGACAGAAACAGTACAAAAACTAGCTTTAAAAATACAGCAGGAGAAATTTTACCCAAACGGCAGATATTTCCATCTCCATAGTACCCTGGTTTACACATACCGTTGTGCGATCCCTTAGTATTCTTGCAAACAGCATCAGCACTGCAGTTCGTTTTCCCTGTAGCACACTCGTCGATATCTGAAAAGACTCTCCTTTAATTAGAACGTTAACGCTGCAATTAATTTTAAAACTAATGCAGATTTAAAACTAAAGTGTAAACATCAAATGGAGACCCACGTTGGACCTGATGTCGTGAGAGTCTTGCCATTTTCCTGCAGTTATCTTGGCCATGCAGGAGTACCATCAACCCATTTGGGTATGGATTATTGAGTGCGATTATAATATACCAGAACTAAACTTTTACAAGTACTTTCAGAAGTTGTCCCTCTTTCAAATTCACCATTTGTATAAAGTTTATTACTTTTAAAAGTACAAAGTTGTCCGCCGCTTTGCTTGATGATACCAATAAGGCAACATATATTTACATTTATCAGTATCTAGTTAATTATCATTAGACTCTGAAACAAGGCTCTGTTTTACCTTTGCAAGTCCTTCCATTCCCGGTAAATCCTGGTTTGCATTTGCAGCGATACGATCCCTCGATATTGTTGCACATAGCATCAGCACTGCACTTGGATGTTCCGTCAGCGCACTCGTTTATATCTGTAAAATTCATGGCAACCGATTCAATAGAAACACATGACCAATTTAATCATTTTATGGGTTGAAATGTGTGTGTTTAGTTTCCATTCCCTTGTTCGTTAAAATAAAATCAGGGCTTTGATCACGTTTACCTTTGCAACCATCTCTAGAATATCCAGGTTTATTTGAACAGTTATAGGAATCTTTGGTATTATTGGAAACAGCATTTTTACCGCAGTCTTGTGTTCCTGTAGCACACTAATCGATATCTCAAAATATTCTTCCTTAATTAGAACGTCATCATTGGAGATGTGAAAATAAGATGTGAAAAACAAATTGAGACCTACGTGGGATACGACGTCATAGTCCTGCAATTTTGAAGCAGCTCTTTAGCAAAGGGTTAGTTAAGAGCTTATTGTGTGAGTTTATAAAAAAACCGAACCTTAACTTTTACAGGTGCCTTTAGAAGTTGTGTATAAAACTGTAGTGAACACGAGCTTACGACCGGTTTGACATGACAGGAGTTACCTTTCTTACACCTTGGACCTTTGAATCCAGTGGTACACAAACAGCGATATCCTTTGTTAGTAAAACCGCTTTGACAAGTAGAATTGTTATCGCAAGGGTTATCAACACAAGCGCTCTGAAGCGAAAATAATATCATACATTGAAACATGAATAAAATGGAAAACGAGCAGCATTTAAACCAACAATAATGATAATGCTAAAGATAGAAATATTGACAGTGATATTAGAATTCAAGCAACAATTGCAACGATTAAGACCGGAAACTAGTTTTTTCTTTCACTTCAAATTAGTATTTGCTAATGATGCAACACCTACCTCAGCTGCATGATCAAAATAATCGTCTTTCATCTCCAGGTCGTGTTCGTGTCTTTCGTGAGTAACATTATTCAGTTTACATTTGTAGCCTCCATGACCACTCACTTGTTTATGAACATTAATGCTGACACAGTCAGGTTCCATATAACACATGTTGTCACAAAAACTCATTGTCAGAACTTCAACGATGCGAATGACGTGGTTTATGATACGTTTACCGTCAAATGCTTTTTCAGGGGTAAACTCCAACACGCGGCGTTGGTCTGCGTCACAAAAGCCTTTAAGATTTATAAAAAAAAACACGAAAGAAGGAAAACACTAGAAAAAGAGATGGCCATAAGAGATGTCAAAATGATGATAACAATTGAGGATTTACTGATAGTTTCTCCGTTGCAATATATTCATTTCAATTCATCCATCCATTTGCTTCCCTTTTTCATCTAGATGAATACCTTTCTAGATAAATTACAGACAATTATCCGTACTGCCATCCGCAGGAAACTTGCAGATGGCAATTAATTTCCACAAAAATGCACATATTTAAGTAAGAAGATTTTCCATTTAAAGATTCCCCAAAAATAAACAGCAGCAAATTTTCTCAGTAACGACGAAGTTCGCCGGTTTTGATTTGTATAGTGGACTAAATTGTTTAAGAAATCCATGAATGAACCAGATCAATGAACAAAGAACGTTTGCAAAGAGCTTGTCATTGCAGAAGATCTTTATTGCAAAACGTGTTCTTCTTCCGAAAAAATTACTCCTCAAAAGCTACATATCTAACAGGAATTGCAAGTTTCTTGATCTTCCCTGACGTTGGGAGTTATTCACTGGAGAAAAATTTAACCACAACTGAGGCAAAAATTCAACTTTACCAGCGCAAGAAACACAAAAACAACTCCAGCCGACACAAATAAGAAGACTGAGTGGCATAACAAAAGACTAAGAAGACAATAAAATTTACGAGTGTGAACTTTTTACATGTTCGAAAACAAAATAAAAAAAGAAATAATAAATTGATAAAGAAGTGATAGAGAGGTAAGAAATATTACAATATATCAACTTGGATGACGAGCTCGATAAAAGAAAGAATTAATTAAGAAAAAAGCCACAACAAAACAAAAAGGAGAAAAGAAAACCATTCGCAATTAAATTCACATAGAGGTACTCAAACAAACTATCTGCGAAAGTATCTTTTCATCACCAATAATTTATTTGGTTAAGAAGTTTAAGAAAGTGTTAAGCTATCTTTAAACATTTTTGCTATTGTGGAGATGAATAACAAAACTTCCTTAAAACATATAACATGCAGGTGTTAAACGGTTACTGTGACTATGAAGGACTAATGTCTCTCCTCTACATAAATGAGTAATGGTGAGGCTAACCTTGTGATGAGACGTAAGCAAGTATCATGAAGCACAAAAGTAACAGAACAAAGATAAAAATCGACTTCTTCATTGCGCGGATCGCCAGGTTTCCGCGACCGACTTCCGGAATTATACGCAAATTGATGCGAAAAAACTTATTTGAGTTGTTTTTGTTATGGTAAATTTTTTTGTTTTTTTTGTTTTTTTAAACAATGAGACTTGGGTGTTTCCTTACTGTTTTTCGTTTTAATTTGATATCTTTGACCCTTTTTCCAGCACGAAAACAATTCAGTGGATGAAAATAAATTAACTTCCACGAAGCCTCTCGACGGGTCATCTAATAATCAATCGTGCGGACGTGACAGCGGTTTAAGTCTAAAAATCGGTATTCATATTCTTAGCAAGAAGCTAAACAGAAAATATAAATGCTTCTGATGCTTTACTTGGCTTCATTGGTAGAAATAGGAGTGAGTAATTTTGCCCTTATTAGGCCCAAAATCGTCTTCGTCCCTGCAACAAATTGTTGAAAACTAGAGTACCTGGAGCATTTAACAACAAATAGTAATGAATATTTCAGAAACTTTTTTCCACTTTTTCCACAAATGAGTATTTGCTAATGAAGCAACACCTATGTCAGCTGGATGATCAAAATAATGGTCCTTCTTATTTGTCTTTCTTGACTCATTTATCAAGATTAATGCTGACACAGTCAGGTTCCACAAACACATGCTGTCACAAAAATCCATTGACATGACTTCAAAGATGCGAATCATGTAGTTTATAAAACGTCTTCCATCAAATGCTTTTTCAGGCGTAAAATTTCAACAATTTATCAACATTGGTCTGCATGAAAAGAGTCTTAGAAATTTAGAAGGAAAAAAAAATACATACATATATATATAAATATTATGAGAGGGAAAAAAGGACGTAACTACATTTCCCGACAAGCCTGTTTCGTGAATCGCTTCACTCTTCAGGGGTTTAATGAAAGAATATTCATGTGACTATCGTTTATATACTAGGAAAATTTGCATAATACGCGGTAAACTTAAAAACTTTAAAGTTCAGCTGTTGCGTAGCAACGCTTTGTTTCTGTGCCGGCACGAAGATACGAGTTCGTTACGCTTATTTAGTGATGAGAGGTCGGGTCGGTAAATTATAAGGAATTTTTCTTTTAGGCAGAGGTTGCATCTTTTACTGGAGCTGTTGTAGGGAGAGTTAGATGATAAGACGCGCCATAAGATAGAATAGTCAATGTTGTCGTTCTTGAGAGTCCAGATGTGTTTGCTAAGTTCGGTAGAGTTTTTGTGCTTGGCGTGGCGGAATGATGCGGTGTGATTTCTGTGTCTTGTTTTGAAGTCGGTTTCTGTGAGTCCGATGTATGTTTCAGAGGTGTTGTTGTCTTTCCGTGTGACGGTGGCTCATCACTAAATAAGCGTAACGAACTCGTATCTTCGTGCCGGCACAGAAACAAAGCGTTGCTACGCAACAGCTGAACTTTAAAGTTTTTAAGTTTACCGCGTATTATGCAAATTTTCCTAGTATATAAACGATAGTCACATGAATATTCTTTCATTAAACCCCTGAAGAGTGAAGCGATTCACGAAACAGGCTTGTCGGGAAATGTAGTTACGTCCTTTTTTCCCTCTCATAATATTTATTCTGCTCTGCTTCAACGTATTGAGCACTGTTCCACGCGAAAATCGACTCGCAAACTTCCTACATATATATATATATATATATATATATATATATATATATATATATATGGGAAATCTGTGTATTGATTTTTCCGTTTACAGTGCTTGATACGTAGAAGTAGTGCGCGATATATGTTGCGATGGTGGAAAAAAACAGAGAGACTATACTTTAATCCCAACAAGCCTGTTTCGTGATTGCGCACTAATCAGGGGATTTTATTGTTAAGAATATTCGCACCATCGTTTATATACTCTATAAATTTGCCTAAAGACGATACTTCAATTGTTACGCAGTGACGTTTTGTTTCTGTGGCGGCATGAGAATATTGTCCATACTGTTCTCTCTCTGTTCTGAGTGCTGACAAGGAGAATATGTTTAACAATCAAGAGCTTCTTTAGTTGGTGATTAGTTCCTATACTGTCATGACCTTGATGTGTGATACAGGGGTATCAGTTTAACATAACATTAGCGTCTATTTTTTCAAAGCGTTCAACAGATCTTTTGTGAGTCTCACTGCTCGATAACCTATCCAGTACCTTTTCATGCTTTAAACAACTTCCGCGATTTGTTTATCGCGACTAGCTGCATCGTCGAATCATATAATGAATTAATTTTGTTGACAAAGAATGTTGCTTTTAAAACAGGATAGAATTTAACCCTTTACACCCCAACATCAGTATTAATATTCTCCATACTGTTCTCTATATATTTCCTGAAGTGCTGATAAGGAGAATATGTTTAACAATCAAGAGCTTCTTTAGTTGGTGATTATTTCCTTTATTCTCATGACCTTGATGTGTGAGGGGTGATATCGTGAGGAGAAATTAGATGCTAATCACTCTAAGGGATTAAAGGGTTAAGCTTCAAGCATTTGCCCCTCAACAAAGTTGTCTCAAGTTCTGAGATTTTCAACTTTTCATTCTAACATGGAAAACAAATCCATCTTTCCTGAAGATAAATTTTCTTAACCAAAATAGCAAAAGAAAAAGTAAACTGGTTCTCTGAATTAATTAACACTATGCACCCAAACGTAAATACTCATGTTCTCCAAACTATTCTGTTTACATTTCCTATGGAGATGTCGGGGAAAATTAAATGAATTAAGATTTTCTTAAGTTGTTTGTTACAATGTTTGATTCAGGGGTAATAATGTTAGGAGAAATGTTATCTGTCACTCTTAACGGCAAAGGGTTTAGTGTATTAATCGGTTGAAGCCTGTTTTAATCAGTGTTTTTAAGAGTAAATTCAGTTTGCATCTTTTTTGTATGATCTCCTTTCCAAGTATCTGAGAGTCTCGCTCCATTCTAAGTTCGCAACTAACTTTCCGAGTTCAGACAGATCTTGGAATTTTCTGCAAACAGCATTTAATAATGTCTATCCAGATAAAAATTAGAATGATGTAGCGGCCTAGTATCGCTATCCTGTTCCAAGCGTTCTGCCAGTAAAATAAAGTGCTATACTAAGCCTCAGTGCGGTAGCAGAGGAGTGAAAAAAATACGAGGGAGATTTTGGGTCGAGTGGGTAATTACCCGACCCGACCCAAGCCTCCCCCGCTACTAGAGCGCCGTTTGCCATTTCGCTCGGTTTTACAAACTGAAGGCGTGGAACTGGCTAAGCATGACTCTTGTCCTACATTAAGTAACACGCTAGGAATTTGCAGGTTGATCAACACTTTTATCGAGATAGGTCAATTGTAAATTAATTATTTCAAATATGTTAATTTTACGGTTAAATACGATTCAATCAGCAAAAATAAAATTGTTATACATGTGTAAGTTCTGATTAATCATATTGTAAAAACTGGAACACTGCATCAAAACCTTCCACATCATCATCATCATCATTTCGGTTTTAATTGCTGCTAAATCAAATAAATGTTGCAAAAGAGAGCTTTAACGATTCAACCATTTCAAAGCCATTTTATTAACAAAATTTATTCTTATGGGTAGTGTTTGATTGACAGTTACTGTTACTGTAATACGAATCTGTAGTCAGCAACCCACGTTTATTAAGATGGAGTCCTCTGTGATCCAAAAGCTGTATCAAGCCAACACTTCTAGAAGTTTTATCATACATTCGATTGCAGCCGTAACCAAAAGTGCAGAGCGATACGATCAAGTGAAAATCAAAACAAAGAAGTGGAAAAAAAATATTGTTACCCATCACGACTCCGTCGCTTACGTTCCAGTGCAATCCAATCGAATTGTCGGAGTCGTAACCGGGAGACTTTTTGGAAGGGCCTGAGAACTGGCATTGGAGTTTACCCCAGAAAGGAAAGAAAATAAAAAGTAATAGTTTTCAATTATGCTTCCATGTTATATCGATTAGCTGATTGATAATTTTTCAGATGAGTTTGTTCATTTAATTGCTACAGTTCCCAAAAGACTGAAGAAAGGCAAAAAATAGTTGTACGGGATCAAATAGGTTGTGATAGATAAAATTACCAACCTTTTGAAACAAGGTCACGAAATTGCCAAATTTGGTGGCCTGTCGAGGAAAAGTATACCAATGGCTAACTTCATCAAGCTAGTTCTATATGATGAAATATTGCAATTTTGGGTTTCCGTTTCTTTTTTGTATCAGCAGACGTGTGCGTCTGCGAAAAGATACAACTGAAAAGGCGTGAGGAGACACCATCCCATGAACATTTTGGCCTAAGAGTGGTGTTATTGTAACCTTTGTTTCCCTAGAATCGTAAAATCCAAAAATCGCGAGCTAAAAGTGTAACTAAAGACATAAAAGATAGTTTGGTGGGGCACTCTTCTTCATCGTGTTTTAAAATGGTCGTTACTTCCTGAATTTATCTCTTACTATCTGAACCTTAAACCAAATAGGACCGATTTACGAGGCTCGAGTAGAAGAGCAAATGACATTACGAGATGAGATCGTACCGATCCTTTTAGGCCAATTTTTCGAATTTAACGAAGAATATGTGTCATGGCCTCCGGAAATATTCCAGAAATATTGCGGAAAGAAATCTGTTCGAATGGTGAGCTTGGAATGGTACACAAAAATTCGGTCATTCTGGTGAAAGCAAGAAAGGCAAGCAATACTTCGGGAGGGTTTTACTTTTGCATTCTGTTAGTTCTCATATCTGAGCTAATTATTTACTACAAAAATCGTTAACGCCCGAGGGTTCCTAGTTACTTTGTAGAACTGACGTCATTATTCGTGTTTTTCACTCGAGCAGAAAGATGCGCGAAGCGAGCGTAAAGAACAATACGCGCGGGAAAGAAAAAACAAAAAGAATATAAAAGAAGTCACATTTTCTTTGCTTCTTCTTTTCTATGTTACACTCCCTTTACTCGCTTACACTTAACGACGTGGACGTATCATAAACATCGAATATGGCTTCTTTGCCAATGTTTATTTCGTCAACAAATCCTGAATTGGCTTTGCGCAAATGAAATGCTTTGGATTTCATTGAAAAAAATAAACTAGAGACAAAGCTAACCAGACAAGAATATAAGGTTAAACTTATTTCTTTATTAGCCTTTAAGGTTTTAGGTCACTACATTTTCTTCTTCATGATGGCTTCTCGGCTTAAAACTTGAGAAGTTGGACTATGTTTCCTGTCACTGTACCAGGATGTAACCCATGGCTTTGATGTGTTTGTCTCCATTATCTGGCGAGTACTTTGCCTCATTTCCACACGTGTTGGAATTATCATGTCGACCTCCTGTGCCAAAACCAATTCGGGAGTCACAGGAACCACAGTCATTCTGCTCGTTAGCCGTGATGCCGATTCTTGCTTTGGACTGACGAGCGTCGTCTCCCACTGCATTGAATCCTTCCTTACTGCAGTTGGGCTGCAAGGAAGCCCGTGAACCAATCAGCGACTTCCACGTGTTACGACCCAGTGAGGTGGCACGGTATTTCCCGTCAACGATCAGTGAGAACAGTGAGTTGGCGTGCCTATTGATGACAATGAACCTGAGCTGATTATTAATCTTCATACCGAGGCAGATCTTGGAGAAGGATGTGTTCCAGTAGGTTGGTAACTTGGTCTCTTGGGAATCAAAGCCAGTCTTCCCTCCAGCAAAGTTATAGGCACTTCTGTTGCTCCAGAATTGGGAATCGTAGTGGAAAGTACTCTGAAAACAAGAATTGCATTTTTAATTTGCCTTAGTTAATTTCAGTGATATCGAGAGTTTCTTTAAGGAGGCAGGGAGTTTACCTTCGTGCCGTTAATCTTCATGGCCAGCGTCCATCCTCCATTCCCGCATCCGAAGTTTCCCATGTGACAGTAAACCGGGATCTTTTGTGAACCAAACATCAGCGGGTATACTTGGCTTCGTCTCGACCTTATGGAAAAAGAGGAAGTCGAAAAAAAATAAAAAGTAGGCAGCTAATGTATATCTTCAGGTTAATCAAGAGGATCAAAAACCCGGGTTTAATTTTTAAACTGTGCCAAAACTTAACATTCTTGTTCATTTTCTGGCCTATGGTGAATATTAAATGGAAATTTCAAAACTTTAATATATGAGTGTTTTTGACTAAATAATACACAGTAATAAACAACAAACTATCGCTATCTTTATTTCTTCTCCCGCTTCCCGCCCTCATATAGCTCCCGCTTCCCGCCCCCTGTTCTCCCGCTTGCTCTATGCTTAGTTTCGCTTTGTTGGATTAATTTTGTTTCAATTAACGCCATGAAAATATTAATAAATGACACTGCCATTTTCGTACCCATAGCGGTTCCATGTGTTTGGAGGAAGTTCTCCTAATTGAATTAAAACGAATTTTCTCTAGGTATTAAGCCAAACATTTCCCTTAGGTAGTGCGTTGGGATCGGTGCGTTATGGTTGTGGAACTTTTCGTATGCTCCACATACTATGTTCGTTCCTTCCTCTTGAGGTATATTTGTTTACAAGCTAGAAACGTCCATTGATATTAGAATTGGTAAATCTTTCCGTTTGGATTTTTCCTTATACCCAATGTCACGCGACCAGTTTTCTATATTTGGATTTGACCATGTGGTTGAAGTTTTTGGCAGATCTTGTCTCACTAATATTGTCTTGTTTTCTGGACCTTGGACTAATACATCAAAGCTGGCGACGAGGATGGGATCTTTTTTTGGCCAAGCACAAGCGGTAAACACGAATCACGTCTGAAGTTGACGAAGGCACGGCAGGAAATGCCGAACGAAGCGTCGAACGTCAACACGAGTCAAGCCATCGGAAAAGTGACAAAGTAGGTTGTGGGAGCGGATTGGGAGTTATACACCGAAAAGTTGCGTTTTTATTTTCTCGCAAATGGAATCACAGAGGTTAAAACGAAGAAGGCCGTACTTTCAACAAATCTTTTAGTAGAAACTTACCAGCTTGCGAAGAATTTAGTGCCCCAACGCAGCTAAAGGATGACGCCATTACATATACTATCATAGAGGAGCGGATGCAGAAGCAACTCAAACCTGAAAGGTCAGCGACTCTTGACAACCGTTGACGTTTTTCAGGGAAACAGCCGCAGATTTTGCTAATCCCCTTTGTCGTTTATCTTCACTGTCCTGTATCAGCAGTGAATTCATTTGCAGATAAATTGCTACCTTATTGCGACTAGTCTTCGTGATTGGCGTCCGCCCTTCATTTCCGCATCCAAAAACAAAACAGACTTTGGCTTTGAATCTGAGTGCAGGGTAACCTCGCCACTATTTTTCGATCTACTAAATAAAGAATCTTCCTAAATAGAGAGATTCAGTTGAAACTTGATGAGGGCCATGGCATATATTTAGTAAATGACACAAAGTACTTTTCGATGAGGCGAAAGTTTTCAAGATGGAAGCTAGTGTGCAAGTTTATTATCAAGGTTGCTATGCTTAGCGCAGTATCATTTCCAGAATTATCATTATTAAAACTACTGTTATTTTCATATTCTCTCATTAAATTCCGCGCCGGTTTTGTTCTTAGTGAATAATTGACTTACACATTCCTGTCGAAAATTTCCCTACACGTCGAAGCTGAAAAAAAGAAAAGACATATCAACAGTAATAAACCCTTTAAAAAAAAAGATGGAATGGAGTTTTGAAATGCTCTCAAAGGGAAAATTTACGCGTGGAATAGGAAATACACAACGTTCTTGGTCACTCGTGTTTTCGTGACTTGCATTGTTAGCGATGTCTAATGCGCTAGATAAGAATAAAGCAGCGAAGCCGCGAATTTACCCAGCTTAAGAAATACAGCAGGTAAAATGTTACCCGAACGGCAGATATTTCCATCTCCATAGTATCCTTCTTTGCATGTACAGTTGTACGATCCTTTAGTATTGTTACACACAGCATCAGCACTGCAGTTCTGTTTTCCTGTAGCACACTCGTTGATATCTGAAAAGACTCTCCTTTAATTAGAACGTCGTCACTGCAATTAATTTCAAAACTAATGCTGATTTAAAAATGGAGACCACCGTTTGATCCGATGTCTTGAGAGCCTTACAATATTGTCGCAGTTCTCTCGAACATGCAAAAGTACCATCAATCCATTAAGGAACTGATTATTGAGCGCGATTATAATACACTTTTTAATTTACTTCTGTAAAATGTAAGATAACCGATTCAATAGGAAAACCTTCCCCCCCTCGCCATCTTTTTTTAACACGAAGAAATGGAGTTGATAACTTTCGTACTTCAGGATGATTCTAATCTGTTACTTCTCTCTAACTGGCGACCAATAACTTTTTTTTTTTATATCACGGTATAATCTAGCCGACAGAAAAACACTACAATTTCATTATCTCTACCACTGTATTAAACCCTATGACTAATTTGAACGTTTTTAGGTTTGAAGTTTGTTTCTTAGTAGTCAATCCCTTGTTCGTCAATTAGAATAACAACTTTGGTCACTTTTACCTTCGCAAGTTCGTCCATCTCCAGAATATCCTGGTTTACACGTACAGTTGTAGGAACCCTTAATATTGTTGCACACAGCATCAGCACTGCAATCGGATGTTCCCTCGATACACTCGTTTATGTCTGCAACATTCAACCTCATTGATGTAGAGTATATTAAAGTTAAGTACTTTGTTTCAATTTCATTCAAATAATGCATAGAATTCTTGCGAGCTGCATTCGCACTGCTCGTTTGTCTTCTTTCGGTTCATCTTTATTAGCCCTCCCATTTTCCGGATATACAAAACCACCCAAAATTGTTTTGTTCGTTCGTTTTCCTTTTTTTCTTAAGAGATAATGTAACCCTTAGACTTATGCCAGTTTATTAAAAATTTGTTTGTTTCGCTCCTCCTAAGCTCTATGCATGGAGTTCATACAATGATTCTTTAGTCACAAACGGAAATACTGACATCTTCTCCATAAAACTTATAACATGCAGACTTATTTACCTTCATCGCAAGTCCGACCCTTGAATCCAGCGGAACATAAACACTTATCTCTTTTGTCAGTAAAACCGTTTAGACAAGTGGAGTTGTTCTTGCAGGGTTTTTTTGCACAAGCACTCTGATACAAAAATAAAAAAAAAATCCCTTAACGTTTTAGTAAGACCCATACCCCTGTCTTTTAAGTCTTGCTCCTTTTGGAGATGGAACATTGTGATAAGACTTGTAAAAAGCATCTCATTCCAAATACATAGGCTCTTAATTAAAATCAAAACTTAAGGGGAAACAAGAATCATTTTGTTATGATATGCAACTAGTATACTCCTCTTTTGTTTTCTGCAAGTAGGCTAAGTACCTTTTGGCGACAAAACACCAAAAATATTTAAATTTGAAAGTCTGGACATTTATAGTTAAAAATTGTGCTTTTATTTCAGCCTTAAACAAATTAAAGAAACCTACGCTGCACTTAGTATTAACTTATCATAGCTTGGCAAGAGTCCACCTGACGTTGACTATATGTGGGCCTCTTACGTCAAAATATGAACACACACCATGGAGACCAATTTTCTCCGACTCAAATTCTCTTTTTTCGAAATTGGCAAACATTTCACAATCGATCCTTTTACCAATAAGCATATAGATGAATAGCAATGACAAATGTATTTATAATAATTAAAGCGATGATTTCATGCTTGTGATCGTGAGTGTAATTGCTCTGATATCATAGCATTTTTGAATGAACTAACTTTTCAGCTGAATTATAAAAAATAGGTTTTGTTTTCCTCGAATCTTTTAGTCTGCTTCGTGCCCTGAGTAACATTTTTCTTTTTACAACTGCATCTTCCTTCTGTTTCTCAAGATCTTTCTTGAAACAGTACAACTCAAGTGATGCAACCAAGGTGTAAATCGTCCTTACCTCAAAGAAATAGTGATGCGAACTCTTTTTTTCTTTGTATTCATTGGGGTTGCTGTACTTATCAGACGACAGTAACTCACACCACAAATCACCTTCAGCACCCAAGTTCACGGAAGCACACAGAGGATGGTGAAGGCATCTAAATGTGCATTCAAAGTCGTCGTATACCATAATTTTGTCAAGCTCAGGTACATCGAGATAGCGAAACCTGTCCACCGAGAGCAGACTTTGCCTGGATATCTGTGATGATGTAGGTAGTATGTTGTCGGGGTCTAAACTTGCTGCTCCTGTCGGTGGAGAGAACGCTTACCATTTGTCTTTGTCGACAGATCTGTTTATGAACTTTTTATGAATAAACTTCGAATTAATTAAACTTACCGTAAGTGATAATTTTTGACACTAATTTCCATAACTATTTTCTAGAACACTTCCTTTTTCTTTTTTCTTAAACCTCTTTTTTTGTCCTGCGGGCGACTATATCTATTGCCACCGGTGGATGACTTGGGTGATGCAAGTGTTGATTACCAGAGATAAACGCACAAAACTGTCTTCAAATACGACATTTACGATCTCAAACTCGCTAGTATACATTCAAGTTGAAGAAAATTAGAAGTGCTGCTTTTTCCCAGCCAGGCCGTGAGTTCTAAATTTAGTGAAGTGCAATGAATTGCTAAGTTTCCAAAAATTTTGTTTTTCTTGTGGACTGTGGACGTCATTGACGATTTGTTAGAGAAAAAGTTCACAACAAGTGGGCGATAACCATTGCAGGAAACTCAAAGAATATGTAGGACATAATTCAAGGATGAAGACTGCATTCACACGGCCATATTTTAATTTCATACCTGGGAGTGCAATACCAAAGAAAAGAAAACTGGATAACGATGAACCAGTTTAGTAAAGTAAAATTTACATACGAAACTTGACTTAAATTTGCAGAAAAATGCCGAGATTACTCCGCCCTTATTGGACTAAAATCATCCTCCGCCTCGCAATAAATTGAATGAAGACCAGACCACCTAGCGCATTTAACGATAGTTTGTTTCGAATGTTTTAGAAGCCTTTACTATCAATGTATAGGTCTGCATCACATGACAAACTGGCATGGCAAAAGATACCAAAATATTAGGTTGGTCACGATCAAGATCATCAAAGTTATAAGCTAAAATTGGAAGTGCTGGAAGTGAATTTATGCACTGCACTATCAATTTGTCTTTGTACACATTGACTTTAATTTTACATAAAGGCCTAATAATACATTCATCAGGTGGGCTATGTTTTTTTTTTTCTCTACGTTGTGATATGAGGTGGCCAAACTAACAAGTTTCTACCGTTTCCGTTGTCTGGCGACTGTGTTTGAGTTTCTTTTGATGTAAATCAGTCCGAGTATCATAAATCAAAGAGGCCAGGTCACTTTCTACCTTAAAAGGACTGTTGTCAGTAATGGTGACTGACGTTTCGACAACCTGAGCGAAAGTCATAATCGGAGTCATGTGAAATGTTGCTGTCAGTCGACTGAGTGTAGTCGAAATTTTGCATAATATGTTCGCCGGCTGTGCTAGAACTTCGTCAAAAGAACAACATATCTTTATATTACCATACTCGTCTACCTTACTTTTGTTAGCCTGAATAAAGATATTATGGGAAAGGGGTTGGAATTTTGTGTTCAGCCGAGATTAAAAGTAGCATATTTACGATCGTGGCCGCGGTAAAGACAAAATAAGTGTCAAGCTGAAAAAAATTATTTTCAATGTAAAAAAACGGTAAAATTTGAAAACTTATGTAACTTGTTCTTAAATAGAATCCAACTAAATATGCGAACCAAACAAATTCCTCAACACGAGCTTTCAAAAAATGCGAGCAGGACAATTTATGCTATTTTTAATGATCGGCGCTTTTAGAAATGGGCCTTTGAGCGCCGGAGCGATTTTCGCTCTGGAAAGAAAAAAAACTGTATTAAATCGAAAAAACAAGATGGTTTCTATTACTTTTAGACTAAGAAAAATTCGTTGAAATAAATCGATGATTTTAACCGAAATGCCTGAACCACTTTTTCGAGAGACTACATCTCAAATACGGTTGAGAGAGACTAATTATCCCATCACTAGCCCCGCTCAGTTATCGGTAATAGATAAACTAACCTTGCGAAGACACAAGTAAAGACATCATGAGACACAGGACTAACAGAATACAGATAAAGATCAAATTCTTCATGGCGCTGAACCCTCTCGATACCAACTTCCCGAGAAACATAAACTGATGGCAAAATTCGATCTTATAATTATGATAATTTAGTTTTTTAACTTCCTGGCTGCCTTTTAACCGATGAAATCTGATTATTACTGGTAGTTGAGGAGGTCACTATCCCTGGTAACCAATCATAGAGAGCTATTTTGCACCACTTGACCGACGTGGGCTAATTACCGTTGAATATATGTGACACACCCCACACTTGTAATGTAACGCAACATTCACAGGTGTTTACACATGTTAGACGTACAGACTGTCACGAATTAGACTAAGGAAATAACACACACTACTTTCTTTCTCTCAGGATGTCACGCGCCGTGCTTCCTTATTGTATTTCTCCTGCCCTCCATAAAAAAAAAATTGAATCTCGGAGGTTACTAAGCTACCGTTAGCCAACTAGGAATGTTACAAGTCATTCCGTGCGAAATCAAAGTGGGATCGTCTCAGTGCTGTACGAAAGGACCGAAAGACAACTTATGAAGTAGTAATTAAATGTCCTGGTCTGTCAATAATCTCTACTGAAGCATCTTTTTAAAGCAAACTTTATTAAGCTTTTAGTTTGTTGGTCAAGTCCCGAGTCGCGCCTTTCGATCAACAAGCCTTTTGCGGTATTCAAGAACATAGTACGGTTTCGTAATCCCCTCTGCAATTCATAAACCTGATAAAACTCGATGACCAGATAAGCATGTATTTCTCCCGGTTCTTATTCCTATTTCTACTAACTTTGTGCCCTCGATGAAATGACTATATCTTAAGGCAACTCTATTTGCGCTACGCGCATCTAACCATGTAAACTGTAATTGTCCTAAAATATTCCGCTCTCCACGTTGCAACCAGCTCCATAACCACCAGTTACAGATCAAGTTTTTTTTCTGTTTCATTTTATTGAATCATAATATCTAATGACGCTCTAATCTTCACTTCATATTCAGTAAAGGCGGAACAGTTAAGTGAGCAGTAATGGTATGAGAAATTTGGTGCGAAATTAAAGTAACATATTTGTAGACGGCATGGCGAGATGTTTATCTTTTCCAATGTTCAAATACGTAACAGAGTTTGTTGAAAAATGTAAATTCTAGTAGTTTTTTTTAGATATCTTACAAGGAGGAACATATACCGCGACGGAAAAAGAGTTTTATAGGTAAGAGAAACAATCAAACGTGTGAACTCATAGAATCCTCTTATTTTTACAGACTTGGACCCGGAATAATGTCATTCTTAACCATGAGTGCAGATTCACTTTGGGATAAGTTCTTGTCCACATTCGTTAACGTGAAGGTAAAGATGACAGGATTATATCCTCAAACAACTACCAGTGAACTTACTGGATGAAAAAGTTTTTTTTTCCTTTTTGCGTGATTCTAAATTTGGAAAATTTCTATGACGATGAAAGTTTTACACTCACTTTATTTTACACTCACTTTATTTTTATTTTTCTTACAAAATAATTTAGATTATGTTGATCTGCAGATAGCAAATTTGCTATTCGAGGCGGGTCAATCATCAACAAACATTATTTACAATATATAAAGAAAATTAAAAACTAAATAGTTAGATATTGTTAAATTATAAAGAGAAGCATAACTGGTAAATACATCAATAGTTGTTCAATAAAGTATAGAAGCAAATAAATTAGTACTGAAAGCAATCGCATCAATTTGTTTTAATTATGCAGTCCTTAAGTTTAGAGGAGATCTTTTCAATATCAAGATAAGAATCTTCATTATCTAGTATCTGAAATAAAGACGTTTTTATTTGTTTATTAAAGGAATGTTTTGATAACGTTTTGAATTCTTTCGGTATCTTATTCCAAATTTTGACACCAACACGCGAGAAAGCCTTTTTTTGTAGGTTAAGTCTAGAGTACTTTGTACTAAAGAGCTGCGATTTGGATGATCGAGTATTGTAGGTATGAATATGAGATGTTTTAGTAAATAGTTTCAAAATATTAATGGGAGCCCTCTGGTTGTGCACGTCAAACATAAGTTTACTTACGGCTTCATAATATAGGAACGTAACAGGCAGAATTTTTGCTTTGGCAAATAAAGGGATGGCATGCTCTCTTCGATCGGTGAAATAGATTAAGCGCAAAACTCGCTTTTGAAGAACTAAAATCTTGTTTAAATAAGCATTTGACGCATTGCCCCAGGCAAGGAGTCTATAAGTTATATAAGGTAGAATTAATGAATTGTAAATATTTACAAGGACAGTAGAGGGAACGAAGTACCTCAGCTTTGCAATCATCCCTATTGTTTTACTTATTTTTACGATAACAGAGTCAACATGGTTTTTCCATGACAAATTTTGATCAATTAAAACGCCTAGATATTTGATATAACTTTTTTGCTCTAAACTAACTCTTCGGTTTGTCTCACAATCTAAAATACCTATTTGTGAAGAAAAATGCATTTTTTTCTGACGAGGACGAAAAATTACGAAATTTGATTTTTTTTGTATTCAATGTCAACCTATTAGTAGTTAACCAGTCATGTACGTTATTCAACTCTACATTAACCGTTTGCTCGATCGTCTTAAGATTCTTATCAGCATAAAGTATATTAGTATCATCCGCAAAGAGATAAAATTTTAGTTTATCAGAACAAAGGTGAATGTCATTTATGTAAAGTAAAGATAGAAGAGGTCCAAGGACTGATCCCTGGGGGACACCACAGGGGGAGATAAGTTTTGTTGATAAGTGCTCTCCAATTTGAATTGTTTGTGTTCTATTTTTTAAATATGATTGAAACCAGTCATTTATCAATCCACGGAAACCGTAAAAGTTCAATTTATCGAGTAATATTTCATGATTGACCGTATCAAATGCCTTTTTCAGGTCAATGAAGACACCGCATGAGAAGTACCGTTTATCCATATTACGTAGTATATCTTCGACAATATCAAGTACTGCATGCTCTGTGGAATATGACTTGCGAAAGCCATACTGTGAGGAGTACAATAGGTTATATATATAAACTGTCATCAAAATTTGAGTTTAGTCTGAAAAGATCAAGATCATGCAAACCATTTAGGTTTTCTAGTTGTCTCTTAGTTGGTAGCTGATTTTGGATCAGAGAGTTGTTAAATTGCCCGCGGTAGAGAGTTAAGTTGCCAGTGAAGTTATAATATGGAAGTTCTTTAAGAAAGAGTCGGTCCTGTTCTTTGTATCTTCTGGTTCGCTTTTGCATCTAAAGCGCGTTTGAAATCATATCATAGGTGAGATATTAAAAACAAACAATAATATTGTCACTGCGTTACTTATCTCTATCCTTGGGTAAATGCGTTTAGGTCCTCCATATTTGCAAATTTGCGGATCGGTGAATTCTCTGATTTCCTGAGAAATACGGAACCATTTTTCGCCCAGCAGAATTTGAAGCTGTTGGCTTCTTTCAACTTCTTTGCCTCATACAGAAGGGTTTGTAGACGAGGTGTCAGTTGATCGTAAATATTGAGGTGACTCACATCAATCTCTGAAGAAAATCCTAGTTGCTGTGCTGTTATGTTCCTTATTGTCTTCCTAGACGCCATGATTTTTTCCTTTACCATCCTTCTAACAAATTTACAAACTACTGCGTCTGGTCGATTCGAGGGATTCCTTGATGGAATTCGGTGGGCAATGTCAATGTCATTTATCGAAACATCTTTCACTCCCATCTGATGAAATAGTTGAAGACACAGGTTAGCTGTCTGCTCGGTCGTCTCTTTCGCTGCCAGCAACGGTAGACCGATAACTTTGATGTTAAATTGGTAGCTGTACATTTCGAAGCCATCAATTGACTGCGAGATTCTATCTCAAGCATCTGAGATTACATTTAGCCTTGAGCTTAAACGTTTCAGTTCTTTCGATGCGTACTTTTTAAACGCTTCAAAATCATCGCATTGAGCTGAAACAAACTCAACTGATCGTTCTTTGCCCACAACGTCGCCGCCATGTTCGATGCCAGCATCATGATTGATTTCTTCACGTCAATGTCCAATTTCCTCAGTCAATTTATCCAGTTGCTTCTTGAGATCTTCAATTTCATTCCTTAACTGCTGATTTTCTTTTTTTAGTTGGTTTTCTTTACCAGTCATAATTAGGGAAACTTAATAGAATAAAATAACACAGAGCGAGAAATATGCGTCCGCTCATTTCAGCGTCCGCCCAAACTCCGGCAAAAGGGCAAAGGCAACAGTGTCGAAAATTTGGGTATTTTACTTATAAACAAATTCTTATGAAAATGCTTCCGGATGATTTTGAAATAATGATAAATGTTTTCACTCGATGAATCTGAGTTTTTATGAACTTAAACGCGTCATTTTTTTTTATTTCAAAGGAAAACAGTTCAAAGTGGATTAAGTACTTTTCAAAGTACATACCATTTAAGTGGAATTTTGAATCCCTCATAGCTTTAAGACCTACTTTACTTATTTCATGTTTAGAATATTATCGTGGATTGACCAAATGTTCAGAAAACAAGTCAAAGATCAAGATAGCGGTTTTTAATCTGCCAACAAAACCTCAGCATCCTGTACAAATCGCCTGGCATTGGGTACTAGAAAACCCAAATGGAAAGATTGAACAATTTCCTTCCCTCAAGACTTCAAAATGTAAACTTACAAAACAAACATAAAATAATAAAATGTAGAATAAAATAGAGTTCGCTAGTTGCGAACAAAGTCCTGGAATCTGGCGGGTGGCCTAACACGGGTAGTAATGAACTCTGGTTCAGGGCTAGGTTGCTGAATTTTTGGTCCTGAGTGGACTTCCCCGTCTAATGTAATGACCTGAGTTGGTGTATCCTTCTGCTTAGCTTCTGATACCGCGGGCATCACATGTCCCTCCCCCCCCCTCCTAGGAACAACACGATCACCAGCTGTTTCCTCTATGGCTGGGGTAAGGTAGCTATCCCGCAGCTGCTCCACGTGGCGCCTCCAGGTCTGGTCATTTACTTTCACCCTGAAAAGAACTGGACCCGTTCGCTCAATGACTGTGCCACGCACCCAGTTTGGCCCTCTGCGGTAGTTGCAGACCCATACATACTAGTCGTTGACGAAAAACTTTAAGGTGCTGTTGTTAGACTGGAGCAATTTCTTGTCGACCCCCCTCGTGTCATCCGGCTTAATTAGGTCCAGCCTTGTCCTAACATTTCGACCGAG
Organism: Pocillopora damicornis; assembly: GCF_964200805.1. Lineage (NCBI taxonomy): Eukaryota > Metazoa > Cnidaria > Anthozoa > Scleractinia > Pocilloporidae > Pocillopora > Pocillopora damicornis. The sequence continues at coordinate 8,335,765 of NC_142676.1, forward strand.
CAATAGCTGCGCAGGACTGAGAGCAGTTGTTGCGTGTGGAGCTGATCGATATGTTAGCAGTAACCTATGGAGCTTGTGTTGAAAAGTTCTCCCCGACTTGTCAGCCTTTATTCCTTCCTTGAAACTCTGTACCAGTCTTTCCGCCTGATCATTGGTCAAGGAGTGATGGGGCGCGCCAGTGACATGCTTAATTTCATTTGCATTCGAAAACTTCCTAAAAGTTTTCGAAGTAAACTTAGGCCTACTGTCGGACACAATCTGATCAGGACGTCCCATGCGTGCAAATGTGCTGATGTGAATCACATGAGCGGCCAAAGATAAGCCTATCCTACCCAGTTCTCAGGATCTTCGTCCAGGTTTTTGATGAATACTTTCAGTTGTTTGTAAAACGCTTTCTCTGTCCACCCACGGATCTCTTTCCAGCAGTCAGCCTACAACAGAGGAGCTATTTTCGGAGAATGGGACCTGTGCAGTTTGTGCCATTGAACCGTGTGCATTCAATTTAAGTTGAACCAAATGTATTATGCACTTCTTCCTGTTGAATCATTTGAGCTAGTTTGACCATTTAAACTACTTCAACCAAGTAAGATGGAGCGTGCAATTTGTGCAGTGTAACTGTTTTTGTAAGTTTGAAGATTTAACCAGTTGGACCAATTAAGCTAGATTGTGCAGTCTGTGTAGTTGAAGCACAAATATAATATGCATTTTTTCCTGTTGAATCATTAGAGCTAGTTAGACCATTTTGACTACTTCAACCAAAAAAGATAGGTTGTGCAATTTGTGCAGTTTAACTGTCAACGCTAGTTTGACTATTCAACCAGTTGAGCCAATTAAGCTAGATTGTGCAGTTGAACCGTTTAAGCTAGTTATGGAGTTTGTCCAGTTGAACAGTTTAAGCTAGTTTGACCATTTTAACTATTCCAACAAATTCAGATAGCTTGTGCAATTTTTGAAGTTAAATGTCCTCGCTAGTTTGACTATGTAACCAGTTAAATCATTTGAGGCAACTTTAGCAGTTTCTGCAGTTGAACTGATTAAGCTAGTTATGAATCTTATACAGTTTAACTGTTTTCGCAAGTTTGAACATTTAACCGGTTGGAACAATTAAGCTGGATTGTGCAGTTGATGCAGTAGATCTTATTAAGCCAGTTATGCATTTTGTCCAGTTGAAGCACTTAAGGTAGTCAGACCATTTTAGATAGATTGTGCAATTTTTAAAGTTAAACTGTCCTCGCCAGTGTAATGTGCTAACGGAGTCCTCAGCCGAAGTGTTCTCCATCACAAAGATCTCGGGCCACTTGCTGTGTGCATCAATTACCAATTACCAATTACCCCCATAACCATCTTTCCCTGAATGGGTTCAGCAAAAAATGAGAGATGTCTCTCTACCAGGGTATTGCAGGGTACTCCCAACGCTGTAGGGTTGAGTGGATTGGATTATTTGCTGTCTACTGACATCCTCCACAGTTTTGGATTGCCTCCTTTATGTCCTTGTCAAGGTTTGGCCACCAAATGTAGCCTCGGAATATGCCTTTCATCTTGACCATACCGACGAGACCCACATTACAGCTCCCTGATGAGTCCTGAGTTCACTTTTGCGGTGGGGATGAGCTCGAGGTGAGCTTCTGCTTCCCGCCATCCCGACTGTACAACCTCTAGAACACGAGAAAGTATCGGGTCTCTATGGGTCTACTTTCTCGTCTCTTGTTCTGTGACAGATAAGGCCTCGACCAGAGATATGTGAATCATGTCCACTTCATCTGGCCTGTCATCCGGTCCCGTGCATGCTCATGTCTTTCAATCTCTTCTGCTTTCTTAATATTTTCATACCCTTCAAGGTCCTCTTTAGTGACAACGTTTCCCCACAATTTAGCTGGGTCTTCTTTCTTCACTCTTTCTTGAATACTCATCTTGACTTGATGATAAAAAAAACACTTAGCAGCACATCTCTTCATATAATCAAACTTTCTCGCAAAATCATATTTACCCTAATTGACAGATGACACGTCACATGTTTACCCCAACGGACATCTGTCACATAATAGGGATGGGGGGAAGGGGGGAGGGATAACCATGACGTTATTTTTATCTTATAAAAATGCTGACCCAATTTTTTCGTTTTCAAAAATGTTAAGTATGGCGTCTGGAAAAGGTAATGTGGCGATGCAAAAGAAACGTTATAGATTACGATGCTAAATCAAACATGGTGAAGCCCAAGGAAAATGTGAAAGTAATTTTAAAAAATATTTGGAAGAACTCAGTCAAATAAGAATTCATTATGAATTCCGAAAAATTTATTCTCACAAAAAAGAAAGAATTCTCGTAAATAAACGAAAGTATCGACAAAATCACAAGGAGAAGCTCCGAGAGTATCGACGTGCATATGAAAAAACACCCAGACAACAAATCCAAGAGACTAAACGTGCCTATTATCGATGCAAGTACGAGGAGCACCAGGAACCAAGGTAAAACATTATTCCTAAATAAATGTGAGAAATAATTGCGGATTTCATTGACTGTTTTTCTTTCAGAAAAGAAGATGACTATGTTGATATTGATGTCTTTCTAGCCAATACCTAAGAGAGGTAAAAATTACTTCTGTGTACTTTTTTGGGTTTTCTTTTTAATCATGAATTTAATTTTTCTTCTAATTTATTTTCTATTTTTTCTTCATCTGTGGATGTGATCGAGGACATAGTGCATAATGAAACAAGCGTTCTTACAGATTCGAGGATAAGATATTATAATATTATTAATATTATAGATATTATGTGTTACGTAATTTTTATCCTGAGGTGTGCATATGCGCATAGTGATACAGTCGTTCATCTTGCGGGATGGAACTTTAATGACTGCTGTAAGTTAATAAATTGTGTTCTCTTATAGTATCATAATTCATACTCGTTCAAGGAAAACACACACGTTTGATTGAATGGAATCTTTATGATTTCTTTTGGATTAAACGTGACTGTTTTTACGAAGGCAT